>NC_080571.1:169174315-169474315 GCF_030247185.1 Malaya genurostris
ATATATTATCGTCTTACACTATTTTAACTTATTATATACTATGTTGTATGGTATTATACTGCATTGCATTATATCATATTTTATTGTATTATATTATATTATATTTTATTATATTATATTGTATTCTATTATATTATGTTATATTGTATTGCATTATATTGTATTATATTATATTATATTATATTATATTATATTATATTATATTATATTATATTATATTATATTATATTATATTATATTATATTATATTATATTATATTATATTATATTATATTATATTATATTATGTTATATTATATTATATTATATTATATTATATTATATTATATTATATTATATTATATTATATTATATTACATTATAGGGTTTATTATGAGTTGTACTATGTACCTCTGCGCAAAATATAAATTTGTTTTCCTGATAAGTTATCATTTTTAAAGTAACTTTCAACTAAATATCAAGGTCGTCACAAGGTGAGCTTTGTCCTCACTGGTTCCTGTTTCATGCCTACCAGTGCTGTAGTTGCGGTCAGTGACTAACCAGCTCTTGAAACTGCAACCGAAAAATTTTTTTTTTTAATTTTGATAATGACTGATTCAAGTAACATGAAGGGTGCAAAAAAAATAATAATACAATTGAAAAAGGTGCCGGCTGAAAGTAATCTTGATTATAATGAAATATCCTTATGAGGGCGCAAATCATTATTTATTTTCAATCTAAATAAATAACATCTTGTATGGATAATTTGGAAGGGCACCTTGGAAATGATTCCAGGGCGCAGACTCACGGTAGGAGAATTGAAAAAAGCGCCCACATAAATTGTTCCAAGGCGCAGGATGAAAGTAATCTTGATTTTATTAAAATATCTTTCTAAGGGGGCGCATCATTATTTATTTTCAATCTAACTAAATAACATCTTGTATGGATAATTTGGAAGGGCGCTTTGGAAATAATTCCAGAGTGCAGACTCACGGAAGGAGAATTAAAAAAGGTGCCCACATAATTGCTCTCAGGGCGCAAGATGAAAGTAATCTTGATTAAAGTAAAATATCCTTTCAAGAGCCCAAATCATTATTTATTTTCAATCTAAATCAATAACATCTTGTATGGATAATTGGGAAGGGCGCTTTGGAAACGATTCCAGGGCTCAGACTCACGGTAGGAGAATTGAAAAAGGAGCCCACATAATAGCTCTCAGGGCGCAGGATGAAAGTAATCTTGATTAAAGTAAAATATCCTTCTGCGGGCGCAAATCATTATTTATTTTCAATCTAAATAAATAACATCTTGTATGGATAATTTGAAAGGGCGCCTTGAAAATGATTCCAGAGCGCAGACTCATGGTAGGAGAATTGAAAAAGGCGCCCACATAATTGCTCTCAGAGCGCAGTATGAAAGTAATCTTAAGTAAATTAAAATATCCTTCTGAGGGCGCAAATCATTATTTATTTTCAATCTAAATCAATAACATCTTGTATGGATAATTTGAAAGGGCGCCTTGGAAATAATTCCAGGGCTCAGACTCACGGTAGCAGAATTGAAAAAGGCGCCCACATAATTGCTCTCAGGGCGCAGGATGAATGTAATCTTGATTAAAGTAAAATATCCTTCTGAGGGCGCAAATCATTATTCATTTTCCATCTAAATAAATAACATCTTGTATGGATAATTTAAAAGGGCGCCTTGGAAATGATTCCCGGGCGCAGATTCACGGTAGGAGCATTAAAAAAGGCGCTCACATAATTGTTCTCAGGGCGCAGGATGAAAGTAATCTTGATTACAGTAAAATATCCTTCTGAGGGCGCAAATCATTATTTATTTTCAATCTAACAAAATAACATCTTGTATGGATAATTTGAAAGGGCGCTTTGGAAATGATTCCAGGGCGCCGACTCACGGTAGGCGACTTGAAAAAGGCGCCCACATAATTACTCTCAGGGCGCAGGATGAAAGTAATCTTGATTAAAGTAAAATATCCTTTTGAGAGCGCAAATCATTATTTATTTTCAATCTAAATCAATAACATCTTGTTTGGATAATTTGGAAGGGCGCTTTGGAAATGATTCCAGGGCGCAGAATCATGGTAGGAGAATTGAAAAAGGCGCCCACATAATTGCTCTCAGGGCGCAGGATGAAAGTAATCTTGATTAAAGTAAAATATCCTTTTGAGGGCGCAAATCATTATTTATTTTCAATCTAACAAAATAACATCTTGTATGGATAATTTGAAAGGGCGCTTTGGAAATAATTCCAGGGCTCAGACTCACGGTAGCAGAATTGAAAAAGGCGCCCACATAATAGCTCTCAGGGCGCAGGATGAAAGTAATCTTGATTAAAGTAAAATATCCTTCTGAGAGCGCAAATCATTATTCATTTTCCATCTAAATATATAACATCTTGTATGGATAATTTGGAAGGGCGCCTTGGAAATGATTCCCGGGCGCAGATTCACGGTAGGAGCATTAAAAAAGGCGCCCACATAATTGTTCTCAGGGCGCAGGATGAAAGTAATCTTGATTACAGTAAAATATCCTTCTGAGGGCGCAAATCATTATTTATTTTCAATCTAACAAAATAACATCTTGTATGGATAATTTGAAAGGGCGCTTTGGAAATGATTCCAGGGCGCCGACTCACGGTAGGAGAATTGAAAAAGGAGCTCACATAATTGCTCTCAGGCACAGGATGAAAGTAATCTTGATTAAAGTAAAATATCCTTCTGAGGGCGCAAATCATTATTTATTTTCAATCTAACAAAATAACATCTTGTATGGATAATTTGAAAGGGCGCTTTGGAAATGATTGCAGGGCGCCGACTCACGGTAGGCGACTTGAAAAAGGCGCCCACATAATTACTCTCAGAGCGCAGGATGAAAGTAATCTTGATTAAAGTAAAATATCCTTTTGAGAGCGCAAATCATTATTTATTTTCAATCTAAATCAATAACATCTTGTTTGGATAATTTGGAAGGGCGCTTTGGAAATGATTCCAGGGCGCAGAATCATGGTAGGAGAATTGAAAAAGGCGCCCACATAATTGCTCTCAGGGCGCAGGATTAAAGTAATCTTGATTAGAGTAAAATATCCTGCTGATGGCGCAAATAATTAATTACCTCCTATCCAAATAAATAACGTCTTGTAAGGATAATTTGGAAGGGCGCAATAGGAATGATTCTAGGGCGCAGAATAACAATAAGAGAATTGAAAAGGGCGCCCATATAATTAATTCCGGGGCGCAGGATGAAAATATTTTTAATACATTAAATAATCGTAGTGAGGGCACAAATTATAACTTATTTACCAGCTAAAAAACATCTTGTATGGATAATTTGGATGGGCGCCTAAGGAATAGTTCCAGGGCTCAGAATCACAAGAGGAAAATGGAAATAATAGATTTCAGGGCGCAGAATGATAGTATTTTCAAATACATAAAGTGATCCAAGTGAGGGCGCAAGATATTATTTGTTTTCAAGCTTAATAAATAACATCTTGTAAGGACAATTTGGAAGGGCGCACTAGGAATGATTCTAGGGCGCAGAATCACGATAAGAGAATTGAAAAGGGCGTCCATAAAATCAATTCCAGGGCACAGGATGAAAGTATTTTTAAATTTAATAATTAATCCAACTGAGAGCGCAAGTTTTTATTTGTTTTCAAGCTATACATATCATCTTGTAAGGATAATTTGGAAGGGCGCAATAGGAATGATTTTAGGGTGCAGAATCACGGTAAGAGAATTGAAAAGGGTGCCGATATAATTATTTTAGGGCGCAGGATGAAAGTATTTTAAATACATTAAATAATCGTAGGGAGGACGCAAATTATAACTAATTTTCAAGCTAAAAAAAACCTTGTAAGGATAATTTGGAAGGGCGCCTTAGGAATAATTCCAGGGCACAGAATCACGAGAGGAAAGTGGAAATAGATTTCAGGGCGCAGAATGAGAGTATTTTTGAATACATAAAATAATCCCAGTGAGGGCGCAAGATTTTATTTGTTTTCAAGCTTAATGAATAACGTCTTGTGAGGACAATTTGGAAGGGCGCACTAGGAATGATTTTAGGACGCAGAATCACGGTAAGAGAATTGAAAAGGGCGCCCATATAATTAATTCCAGGGCGCAGGATGAAAGTATTTTAAATACATTAAATAATAGTAAGAAGAGGGCACAAATTATTACTTATTTTCAAGCTAAAAAATTACATATTGTAAGGATAATTTGGAAGGTTGCCTTAGTAATAGTTCCAGGGCGCAGGAAAATGGAAAAGATATACATACAATAGATTTCAGGGCGCAGAATGAAAAAGTTTTTGAAAACATTAATTGATCCAACTGAATGCGTAACTTATTACTTATTTTTAAATACATTAATTGATCCAACTGAGGACGCAACTTATTACTTATTTTCAAGCTTAATACATAACATCTTGTAAAGATAATTTGGAAGGGCACCTCAGGAATTATTCTAAGGCGCAGAATCACGATAGGGAAATGAAGGAGTGAAGGATGAAAGTATTTTTAAATATATAAAATAATCCTAGTGAGGGCGCAAGTTTTTATATGTTTTCACGCTAAATAAATAACATCTTGTAAAGATAATTTGGAAGGACGCTTCAGAAATGATTCCAGGGCGCAGGGTGGAAGTATTTTAAAATACATCAAATGATCCAACTGAGGGCGCAAATCACTATCTATTTTCAAGCAAAAAAAATCTTGTACGCCTAATTTGGAAGGATGCCTTAGGAATGTTTTAAGTGCGCAGAATCACGGTAGGAGAATTGAAAAGGGTGCTCTTAAAACTTATTCCGGGCGTATGGTGGAAATCTTTTTAAATACTGTATATAATTCTACTGAGGCGCAAATCATTATTTATTTTCAAGCTAAATAAATAGCATAAGTAAGGAGTGCCTCAGGATTGACATCAGGGTGCAGAACGAATTTTTTTTTACCTAATACTACAAAGCTTTCGGAAGCATAAATGGAGCGCAAATTATTTCTTTGTTTGTGAGTTCTATAAATAGAATCTCGGGAGGAAGCAATGCACAAGTCAGCTTTGAGCAGTGCTGCCTTAACAACAATTTTTCTAAAAGTTATTATATTCAAACATAAAATATACTAGCATTTATAACTGTTTGTAATCTTCATTAACAGCTTTTAGTAGCTTTAAGTTGTCTTTATTGAAAAATTGGACAATAATGAGGTTTTGAATAAGAAATGATCAATTTCAATAATTTTGAACGAGATGAATTATTATAAATACTGGCATCTTTTCTTAAAACTCGGCCTTATATAGTGCAAGGTCGGTATAGTAGAATTAAATTTCATTGATATTTTCCAATTTCTTATATGCTTCTGAGATGAGACTTTATGCAATTTTATCATTTTGATTAAATACCTACTCAATACATAGTGAGGTAGTTCACCATTCGATAACATGAACAAAAGCATTAAATTCACTTGTGAAGAAGCAAATAACAGCAGACTTCTTAGACATTTTAATCACGAGGAAGACGGAAAACTTATCCTTTTTGATATATAGAAAGCTAACTAATACGGAAAGTATTATACGTTATACTTCTAATTATTCTCATCAGCATAAAATGGCAGCTTTTCACCATATGATTTATTGAATGCATAACGTAGCCCATGGAGAAAATGTGGTAAGAAACGAGAAAAAATACATTCTCGATATTGGAAAGCTCAATTAATATTCGGAGCAATTAATTCAAACAATTTTTGATAAAAAGAAAAACTGTTGAAAAACAATCACTTACTACTTCAACCCAACCATCAGAAAAATTAAAAATAATTTCAATAGATTTCAGCCATGCCATGCCCAAAACAAAACTAAAAAGTTTTGGTCTAGATTTGGTTTTCCGTAAGAATAATACTAGGATCTACATAAGACCATAGAGATACTTTGAAAAAATCCGGATCATATAAACAAAGTGCACTTCGGAGGAATTAGATAAGGTTATCATTCCAAGTCAAAAATAGCTGAACATGCTTAGAAAATTATGAGTTTACAACGAATCACATTAAAATTAAACATCTAACCGATAGAAACTAAACGTAGCTGAAAGTTTAGGAATATATGTAAATATAAACATTCCAATCTACCATTTATTTAAATGTAACTTAGTTAAATGAGTTATCTGTAAGATGTAAAATTATTCACCTGTACTTGTACAACAAAGATAGCACCGCACTTTCCTCCCACTAATAGTATCTGTGTATGTTACTATTTCGTGACATTAGTGGGAAATAGTTAGGAAATTTTAAATATTGTGGAAATAAATGGAATTTGTTTTCTTAAAAAGCTATCCACTAAGCGCTAAAATGAACATTTTCTTCCGAATTTGATGTGATATTCGTATTTATCGGTTACTCAATTTGCTTAGTATTGGTCGCCTTAAAAGTTAAAAAATCAAAATCGGAAGCAGATAAATAGTACTATAATATCGAAAAACATACTGAAATCGAAAAGAGATATGGAATTTTTCTAGTTGATAACAAAACTTATTCTCAGTTTGTTCTACTGCCAAATAATGAAAACAAAATTGAAAAGCATAATCAGTTACTGATCTGCTTCGACATTACTGAAAACACCGCGAACAAAGGCTAAAAATAGAAAGGGTAAAACATCATCGATCGGGAATTTACATTTTAGTGATTTTATTGACAACAACATAAAAAAATTCTATAATGGTTTTATTCATGACCGGTTTCGAACTTCGATCTCCTGATTTCAAAATATCTAACACTTTTAACGCTATAGACTATGATAGCCACTTGAAGACATTATGATTTTTTTCAATGATATGACAAGTTGTATTAATACGAAAAGCTGTTTGCTGGTAGTTTCTGTCAATGTATACTCGTTTGTGTACAAGACGCGTAGTACGAAATTGCATACATTTAGGCAATTTGACTAAAATGGAAAATAATCAATTGCCAAAATATTGATAATGAACTAGGGTAGACTGGATTATAATATTGTGCCGCGTATACGTTAACTGTACCCAGCATGTATTAAATGACATTTTTATGAATAAAGTTGTCTGTAGAAAGATTCTAGCTCCATTTGTCGTTGCCATTAGGGTATGAATAGATACTGTATTTCATGGGTAGTGAGACGTGCCTTTAGTTTTTCTCATTTTGAAAACTATGCAACAATTGCATCAACCATATTTTAAAACGAGGTTGAGTTTCGTAGGGTATCTGTATCCTAGACCATCTCAGGTTTACCACTAATTTAACATTTTAGGATCATTACTAATGATGATATCTGCTGTCTTTGATTAATACATTGCACTGTGGGAAAAAGGATGAAAAACGCGACTTTACTCAATAATTTCATAGAAATCTTTGAAAATATTTTCAAAGTAGGTTTATCTTATGTAGAATTGACCGTAGAATCGATTTATGACAATTAGAATAGCCGCAAAATTCACGATCATGGCCGTTTTGCCCCAAATTTTTCTTTTTTCCTACCTCACTAACTGTAAAACCCTGAAAAATCAATTATGTTAAACCAAGATAGTTCGATGTTACGCCCTACAAACCAATTAACAGGTAGTTTCCATGATCCCATGAATCGTGTAACATCGTTCTACCCCAGCTTTCCTTCAAACTTAATTTTAAGATCAATTCTGATTTACGATCCTGAAGCAGGATCAATGCGACCTAGCCATAGTGGTCCATATTACTTAGAAAACTTCAGTGATCCAACTACATAGATACCATGGGAATGGCAATACTAGCTCATTTAACACGTTTTACTCCAATCAATTCCATAAATCGTACCATTAATTAAACTTTCTTTCGCATTTCAAAAGAAGGCTTACTGCGGTCGAAATCGACTGATATTGTGTAGAATACCATAAAAAGTAGATTACAAATAGAGTCAATGACCGCACGAATCATATTATACCGTGTTACTCCAATTTATCCTATCAATATTGGTGTGAAACGGTATAACATGAATCATGCGATCACTGAATTTATTTGTAATCTAATTTTTAGTGCTTTCTACGTAATATCAGTCTATTTTAATCAACCGCAATAAGCCTCTTTTCGGAATGCGATACGTTTGATACGATTTATGAAATAAATTGGTGTAAAACGGATTAAAAGGGCTAGTACTACCAATCCTATTGTATGTACTTGGATTTCTGCAGTTTCCTACGTAATGTGAACCAATATTGATAGATCGTTTTGGATCTGCTTCTGGATTGTAGATTGAAAACGGTACAACGAGTTTCCTGCTGTCATTAAAACTATATGCCGATGATTTGTCAGACCTTTTTACATCAGAAACATTCTATTCGGTCTTCTGAAACTTCTTCTGTGATATGTTATATAGTTAAACATTATTACAATCCAGTACAAAAAGAAGGGTGGGTAATGTCAGAGACATAACTGGATGACTTGAATAGGAATTAAACTGGTACACTTCCGACTATCAGTTAGTTAATCGATTATGTGAATTGTGAAAGCTTTCTCTTTCTTTACTAGAGTTTGAAACGATGTACTGCACTCAAGTACGGATTAGTTACATCAAACGTTCTGACATACAGTTCAATATTATGAAATAATTTATATAGTTCTTCATGATAAAAAAGGAGGACATATACGTTCAACTTTTTTATTCAATACGAAAAATTTTGAAATTTATATTAATGCAAATATAATGAACATTAAAACATCTGACACTACCAAAATCTAATTAAAAAAGCCGGGGAAAATGCGAAAATTTTTCAATTAGAATCAATTAAACTGTAAACCTTCACTAAACTGGTTATATTCACTTCTGATTTGCATAGCTATTACACCAGATAAGTATTTCTAATAGTTCTTTAGATAATATTTAAATCCATTAGAAGGGCTGATTTTGCGTAATGTTCCCCATTATTTTCCACTTATTTTGTTAAAATACAAACGATAAGCAGCAGGATGACGCAATCGATCTTCTTTGAAGGGATTAAATACTGAACGCAATTGATGAAATGTCGAACTGAATTTTTGATACTTGAACCTGAGCTGAACGAAATATATCAAGTATTAGCGTTTTATACCTACCCAGGTACGAGAAAGACGTCATGACTTTTCTTTCGTTTATACCAAAAATTTAAGAACACTTTAATTTTGAATTATTTGTGATTATGTCATACAACTGAAAATGTTATCATAAATTGATGATGATATTTCTGATGGCATGTAGCAAAAATTATGTCGATACGTTAGATACCATAAGAGATATTCACGATCAAAAACTCAACTCTCTCAGAGGGGAAATTTGTAAAAGGCGCCTCATAGTAAAGTATTCACGACAAAAGCGACCTTGAGGTAAAATGAACATGATAGCATTTAGTGCGGTCCTTCTAAGTACGTAGAATCGATTTTACTGACCATTTTACATCAAAAAATGCTTTGTGGTAATCTGCCTCCAAAAAGTCGTAGCGTTTTTGATCTATTTTTTTCATACTGTGCATTGGTTCAAAGAATAAGAAGTAAATATATGCATTCTGCTCCGATTTTCACGTTTTCATAACAGAAGTATAGTTCATTTTCACACTAATTTTGATGGTTAGGGCTGCATTGGCGAAGATATTGGCTCCGAGAGCATCATATGTGTGCTGAAGAACGAGTAATCGGATAAATATTGTGATGTCCTGACTAATGAGACGACTATTGGTTCAACTGCCCTATATCGGTCACTACACGGTGAAAGCCAAGTGAAGTGAGTGTGACCCTTATTATGGGTATCACTTCACAGTGGAAATCAAGTGAAGTGAATGTAGGTCCTTATTACGGAATTCGCTTCAGAGACAAAAGTAATTACTTAAATGAACTTGATGCCATTATGAACATCACGCCACCAACATTTTGTTGAAAAAATTCGTTTTTTCCATCACAGTGATCACTTCACTATGCGTGATACCGGTAATAGGTAAAATCAAGTGAAGTGACATGTAAGTGAAGTGAATGTGAAAGTGGAAATGAGAACGGTAATAAGAGCCATCATTTGAATTAGTCTAGCTGGTAAAATATTCGTGTAGATGTGTGTCAAAATATTTGACAAATTTTTCACAATAACTGCTTGGCTAGTTTGCACAAATTTTGATTCAAACGAAAAGTATTATAACAGTTTAACTGAAATTTCAAGTACGAATCTGAATCCAACAACGGATTCCGGGATAGGTCTTGTTAGTTCATGGCTAAATCCAATTCGTTGAAACAGATGTTGCGTTCTTTATTCTTTTATTTCTGATAATTTTCCTAACCAAGAAGACTTCCGGATCCAGAAATATAGGGTAAAGTGGGTTAAAAATTTTATACCATCACTGAAAAAAGGGCGAAAACCCGTAAAAAATTTTCTAATTCCACCTCAAATTTTCTCCAATTGATAGCTTTTATCAGTAGACGGTCAAACAAACCGTTTTTAGTTATTCTTTCAAGAATTGAAGAAAATTATTTTGAAGAATACTACATTATTATATATTATAGTATGCTTAGTATGAGAAACGCATAATTACAGCAGTAGGTGGATTAAAACAGGTTTTTGGTATCGCCATCGCCGCAATCACTTTTTCAGAGGTGGCCGAAACGATTTTCACCAACTTAGATTCAAATGAATGGTCTTATGGTCCCATAGCTTGTTATTGAAATTCATCAGGAACCGAATTTCGGAGTTACAGGGTAATATGTGAAAATTAAAGAAAAACCTAGTGGTATAATGATGCCTTTTCATATTACTTATATTTTCAAAAACATGACTAGAAGGTTCTGTCAAGTTTCTTTTTTTCAAACTTGAATAAAATCAAAAACTTTCTTCGGTAGAAACTACCATCACCTTTTCAATTTGTAAACAGTTATGTCAGGTTAACCAAGATTATCTTATTTAAATTAGAAATTAATCTTAAGAACGCAAGATTTATCTGGGGTAGTAGCAGATATCTTAGGCGGAAACGACATAGCAAAAAGTTTCATCGAGTTATCAACAATTGATCATAGCCTCCACAGTTTCGCTTCTGCATTGATTGACCATTTTTTTCCAGCTTATATACCTCCGTTCTTTCAAAATCATCGTCTTCGTTAGGGGAAAGTCAGTAAGCCAGAATAGTGTCTTTGATTTTTAGCAGAAGAAATTGGTGGGTAATGTCATACATAACTGGATGAAGTAAATACGAATAAAACTGACATGCTTTTTCTACATATCTGAATATCGACAATCACACGTACTAGTTGATTGATTGTGTCACTTGCATAATTGTAACCGTAAAATTTCACGGCAGACCACATAAGAATAATATGACATTAATTACAATAACTTACTTGTCAAACCTGTTTCGAAAACACTAATTATATAGCGAGTTGATAGAATATCCACAAACCAAAAGCCGTCATCTTGGATTTTATTAATTTTAAAATATAAATTATCAATAACAACTCGTCAAACGCGGAAAAATGCCACACACTAAGAAAAGTTTACATCTTTATAGATGCACATAAATGGAGTGTCGAGATTCACTTACATTCACGATTCAAAACATGTAAAGATAAGTCATATCAGTAACTTCACAGTTAATGTAGCTTAAGCTTACATCGATATAGACGCGAAGTTTATTTTTACATGTTAGTAGATGTAATATTGTGTCATCACCGAAGAAATTATGGCATGTTTGAATTTACGTCAAGCGTAAATTTCATTTTTTCTAAGAGTGCAGTTGTAATTCCTAATAAAAAGATTTTGGGCCATGAACCGTGGACTTGAAACATATGCTTGATACAGTGAAGAACAATCCGGGACAGCTGCTAGGAATGAATGCCGTCTTCAATCTACAATTTTAAACAAACTAAGATTGAGATAGGTTTTCACAGAATTTGCAAAACATGCACTATTTGATGCTTCACGCAAACTTACGTGAAAAACATGTAATGTTGTGAGTGTTGAAAATTATATGGCATGAAATTCAACGATATGAACAAAAAATAAAAACAAATAAAAGCAAACAATGGTAACTTCAACCAAGAATCGTTAAATGGCAAAGTATGTCCGTTAGTTGACTGAGTTACCCAAGCCGCTGATGAGTAAATGGTCCATACAAATTTATATAGTCTCACTTGCTAACCAAGCTCAAATTACAGTAAGAACAAATGAAATTCATTTCAATCCCACATTAAGTCATTACAAAAGGAATTTTTGCGTCATTTGACAATTTATACAGCAAAAAAATCTGAAAATTTCTCAGTCCAAAAAAATCTTGTGATTTTACATCTTATAAGATAAATGGAGCGTCATGTTTCAAACTAATTTATATATGTGATTTGAAAATTACATGGCTTGAAAACAAATTTAATAAAAAACAAAATATCGATAGCAACTGCGGAGACTTGAACAAAGAAGCATCAGATCTCAAAGCACGCCAGTTAATCGACTGAACCACAGAAGCACATATCTGCATAGTGAATAATTGATACCTCTAAACGCATACAGCGTCACTTGGTAGCCAAGTGCATATTACATTAGAAGCCAGTAAAATTCTGCACGAGTGGAATATTGCGTCAATTGACATATTAAGTTGTTATGAATCATATCGTTTGTAGAATTGTGCCACCTGTAAAATTTACAATTTTTTCTGTGTTAATAAAATGGAATCATAATGCTTACAAAAACAGTGAAAACGGAAATCTGCATTAGACACAATTTTCCATTAAATGTAACATAAATTTCAAAAAATCTATTCACATATTAATACTCATTTTGTTGCCGTTAAATTTTTTATGCAGAGTAAACTTTAAAATAGATAATTCTCATTTTTCTTTATATCAGTTGCATTTTCCATCATAAATGATTGAAATTAACATGTTTAGCGCGTAAATTTCACTTACCGCTTCCACAGTTGTTATCAATCGAACTTATCTTTTTTATTTCGATAATTTCTTGCATCATTTTTATCAAATCGCATGTACATTTTTGTAATTTCAGATTGATACTTTTTGTTACATCTGATTCAATTCAATTTTACAGGTTTCTTCCAAACTGCGAAGTGGTATCGGTGCAAAAAGTGTAGCAGAGGTTTAGTGCAATTGGCAATTGGTTTCCGTACATCCTCCACTACACACGGGGCCTTTTACGTTATCGACTATTTCATGTCCTACATCAGTTTAGGTTGCACGTTAGGCATGATCTAATATTCTCAAGTATCATGCATTTGGTGCAATATGCAATTTCAAATCGTTTTTGATGATAGACGGAAAACACGCGTTAAGCTACACTGAAATAACATGAATATCTCAAACGCACGGTGTGTGGTGGCACACATGACACAAACTGAAACTGATCGTGACCAGATACTTTTTCTCTTCTATATGGAAATCATCAATAGAAATTTCGTAACTTGCGCAGCAAGATGTTTTCAATGTAACCAAAAGCCTGCAGGCTTTCTATGGATATATAAAAAGACTCACACAGTTCGAAAAATGCTTGTGAATTTATATCTTAACAGATGCATATAAATGGAGCGTCATAATTTACACAAATTTGTATTCAAGAACATGAAAAATTGTGTGATTTGGAGATTACATGGCTTCATAACGAATGGAATAACAAAAATCTAAAGATCGAGAGCAACAACGCGACTTGAATCGAAAAACATTAGATCACAAAGCACACCAGATAGTCGACTGAGCCACAGAAGCACATATCTGCTTGGCTGCAAATTAGTAAGAATTATGTCACCTGTAAAATTCATAATTTCTTTCTGTGCAGTTTTGAAGAAGTAGATTTTGAACTCTATCTCAAAATCACGCAATCGGAACTATTTTTTTGAAAGAATAATAAATACAGAAAGTGGAAATCTCAACATCTAGGTACTTGGAAACATTAACATTCAGATTATGATAACACTTATGTCTGTTGCAAATGAGTCTTCATGGTTGATTTGTGTGGCAATTGTAGAGCTTCAGGAAACATACAAAAGAGTTAAAAATGAGTTGTTGAGGAAAATACGGCGCCTCGCTCGCAACAAATAAGTCTGATACTAGAACTATATAACTGTTGTGTACAAAAATACGAAGATGAAGAAACAACAAACCCCGTTAAAATCTAACTTCAGTCAATTGCAATGCGCCCCCTGTACCACGGAAATCCAGGCGCCCCATCAACATAGTCAACGACTAACCAATGAAATTTGAACAACTACGGCACTGATGCCTACACGTGTGTCTGTGGTGACAATTGGTCGATGGAATGCGTTGATGGCAGAATGAGAGGATGAGAAATGACATATAAATTCAAGTAATATAATATCATAGCATATCGCAACATATCATTTTATTCATTCTATTATTTATTATATAATTTATTGTCCTATATTATATTGGTTTTTATTATTATTTTCATTATTATATTATTTATATATTATTTTTATAGATGTGGATATTATTATTGTTTTTAGAAGAGAAATATTCTACTTCCTGCAGTATTGCGAAGATAGAAGAGCGTAACTGACACTCTACATTAACTGTTATTTCATATGTTGTTTTATAATATATTATATTATATTGTATGACATTGTATTATATTATATTAAATTAAAATATATTATATTATATTATGTTATATTATATTATTTTGTAATCTATTATATCATTTTATGTTATATTAATTTCGTTACACTATGTTTCATTGTATTTATCAATATAAAACATTTTGCGCGGGGGCGTAAAGGGGAGGGAGCATCAGGGCATCGGACGAATTGATGACTAGACGAGGGATTGTGGATAGCCAGCCCAAGTCACTTGAAGAAAACTTGTTTCCTTCTGAAGGTTTGAAATAAGTCTGACGCGCCCTTCTCAAACAAACCATCAGGCGGGTTCAAGCATGTATAGCAATATGTTTCATCCATGCACTGGATATTATGGTTGGAAGAGCATCTTTTATTCCCGCGGAATACGAGTAAGTGATTCTACTTACATATCCGCCCAACCCTTTTTGTTCGCTTTTCGGTAACAGCTATAGTAAGAAGGTGAATGGATGAGTCATATCGGGGCTACTGTAAATCTACCCGCATCCACTGGCAAGTCCTTGAACTGATGGTGGCTTCACTTCATATCACATCATCCTCCTCTTCTAATCCATATTCGTTACCAACCAACTGTTACTTTTACAAACATTATTGAATCATTCTACTATGATTTCAAAAAAGGAGATTACATTGCAATGGACACTTTTCTCTCATCATTGGACTGGATGTCTCTACTATCAAACAGCGATTGTAGCGATCGACTTGGACACACATTATTTTATACGACATTGACCAGTACATACCGAAAAAAACACAACGCGAAGCACTACATCCACCATGGTCGAATTCCACCCTGAAAGGCTTTAAATGTGCTAAGCGACCCGCTTCGAAAAAGTTGACCAAAAATCCTTCACTCCATCTCAGATCGCACTATTCGTATCTAAATCATCGCTATAAATGGTTGAATAAGACTCTCTACCAAGCATATCAACATCGGATACAGAGTAGTCTTAGGACAAACCCAAAAAGCTTTTGGCACTACGTTAATGAACAGTGTAAAGAAACGGGATTCCCAACTCACATGTCACTCGATGGTGTTCAAGGAACATCATCACCTCCTATTTGTGATCTCTTCCGCAATCACTTCAGCAGTGTTTTCTCTGACGAACTTCTAACGGATGAACAGACCGCCGAGGCGCCCCGTAACGTTCCTCTGCTTACTTCCATAGGTCCTCATCCCAACATTACGACGGCTGTAGTGAGCAAAGCATGTTCTAAGCTGAAATCATCTTTCAGTGTGGGTCCAGACTGCACTCCATCTGTTTTACTGAAAAAATGTTCTAGCAGTCTGCTAGTTCCATTATCGATATTATTTAACAACTCCTTAAGAGTCAAACAGTTCCAAAGTCCTTGGCAAACATGAACATACATGTCAGAAATAATACATGAAAACTTAAACATAATCATGTTATACAATGCTCATATAAAATAATATTGCTCTGAGTTTTAATACATAGTGTGTATAAGCCGTAAGTGCGTAAATACATAAAGAAGAGAATGAATAAACCTCTTCTTAATCCATCTTGTGGTGTGATGATGCCTATGTCTTGCCATTCACTTACTCTCTTACTAACCCTTGCTCTTTCAGTCGAAGACCGCGCGGTACGTACAATGGTCTGAGGGCTAAACTTCGACAGTATTGGAATAGTAAAGATGGTAGACGGTCAGGAGCATACGATAACACAGCCATCGGCGGGTTATCGTATGCTACGCTTACCAGACCCACAAGACTGGGTCTGGTAAGCGTACTTCGAACATGGTCTACATTCTAGCCGTCTCACGATTGGTATCATATATCCAAACAACTTCTCTGTTCATCAGTCAACGAATACTAGTCTTCTCGCTCTACACATATTCTTCCGCTCAAGCACTGGATACGAGGGTATATTTATAATCACTTGTTACCTATCGTCTGCGACAGACCCTACGAAGGCTGATTGAAGGTCAGCTTTTTCCTACTAGAAGCAGATTGGTGCTGTGGTAGACACGGCTCTACCAGAAGACTGGGTCTGGTGAGCGTATATCAAACATGTTCTAAATCCTAGCCGTCTCACGATCGGTAGCAATTATCCAAACCTCTTCGCCGTTCATCAGACAACAAACAAGTTGCCTTTTCTGCTGTGCAACAAGAGACGGTTAGGATTTAGACCATGTTCGAGGTACGTTTGCCAGACCAGTGTTATATACTAACACTATAAGTCTCCGAGTCTCATTTGAAAGTCGATTGTTCCAGCTATTCTCTTACACTTCTATAGAGCAAGTTGAATACAAACGTCCCATCAATCCCGCGAAAAAAACTTCTACCCCCAAGAAAAACTCTTTAATATGTGAATTTAACTTTAATTTTAAAATGTCAGTTGCAATATTAATAGCTGAACGCTTGATTCACGCGCAAATGGGAAAATATTGTTTGGTATGAGGGCAGCCTTAAAGCATAATGCGGAGACCATCGTTGTATCACGATGTTTGCGTGATACAACCGTGATGATAAGTGATTGATGTATGATTTCAAGGTGTTCCATAATCATTAGGATTGCACTATATAAATCAATTCAAAATTAAATTAATAAGCGAATAATGTCATGCTAATATTAAGGATTTTTTAGAACTAAATAGAGTAATAAAAAGTTTGGGTTACAGCTACATAACTCTTGATCGGTTAGTATATTTACATTAAGTAGTTATAATCTAACCTTTCTTTAACTTTTCTCTACAGCATTCATGATCCTCACAAAATTGACGGGGGACATTGGGTAATTAGAGCAAAGAACAGTGCTGGTGAAGATAAAATGAAGCATTATGTAACATTTCTAGGAAAAGAAAATTTTCAGCGCGTAGCAGGAGTTTATCGCGCTGATCCAAAATTAACAAATGCTGAGTATCGTTTTTATCGTCAACGAAAATCGCAATCAGTTTCACAAATAAATTCTACAAGTAATTCTCAATTTGTGAGACCACACGCATCAGTGGACCTTAAAGGTGAAGAAATCACGCAAATAGAACATAATGTTCAAGAATTTGATAGAAACATACCGATGAGCTCTCATAAACGAGAATGGCAAAAAAAACTTGCTTCACTGTATAGCTCATTGCATCCAGAGACTTCTGCGGAATCAACAAAACCTATGAGACTGGAGTCAAAACAGAAACTGTCATTCGATGCAAAACTAAGAAATGCGATTGTTGTTGAAGGGAGCACAGTAAAATTAGTATGCTCTTGTATTGGACCCTCACCATCTATTAAATGGTACAAAAACAATAACCCTATTGCTTGGACGAAAACTCTTAAAAATGATACAAAATTAGGAATAGCCGGTATACTTTTTACAACAACATCTATAAGCGATTCAGGAACATATAAATGTGTAGCAAGTAATAATTTTGATGAAATTGAAAATTCGTGCACGTTAACGGTTTATCCCGCTCAAGAAAATCAATATGAGGCTCCTAAATTTACCCGAAGCGTGAAAGGTATGCTCCCGATCCACTCAACAAATATTTAATTTTCCATTCCTTTAGATATAGAACAATTTTTTCGTCAAATAAACAGTATTAAATACACTAATAAGAGACGTACAAGTGCATACGTGTAAGAAATTTAATCATTTAAAATTTTAAGAATTCAAGAATGTAAGAAATTTAATCATTTATACCCACAAATAGTGGGGAAAGTCACAAAGCGTCTAATCGACGTTTATTTCAGGAATGGTTAATAGGAATTCATGTGGGATATGGCAGTCATTTACAGTATTTGCTAAAAATCTAAATATTATTAACGAACCGGAAACTGTTAGTATAAAATCTTTTGCATCGATGGTAAACAATTGAATTCGATAATCTGTTTTAGAAAGGATATAGAATTTCAAAAAAGAACGGACTAATGATCAAAGCCCCTGAGCCGTCTTTTATTATATATCATTCGACTCAGCTCGACGAGATCAGCAAATGTCTGTGAGTGGAAGAAGCACAGAATCTTTGCACGATGAGTTTCATCACTCAACAGATTTATTAAAAACTCACCAGGTATCTTACCGACTACCTTGGAACTTTTATTAACTATATGAATCTTTTTAATGTAGTATGAATTAAACAAATTAAAATTGCTAAGAATTAGGATGGCTCGTAAGTTAACGGTTGCTACTCTAAGCTCAAGGTAGTTAAACGGCTGGTGCTAATCTCCAAGGCAATATTCGGGGCGTATCCCGACTAGAAAGCTAGCAACAAAGGCCATCCCGTTTATACGCACAGAGGTGTGGAGACACAGAGGTGCGAACGCATAGAAGTGACGAGTCACAGAGGTGCCATCGCATAAAGGTGGGAAGACGAAGGTGTGCAAAGGCACAGAGGTGCTAAAGCAACTCAGTGCTGATCTACCAGGTACCAAAATCTGAAGGCTGCGTAGGATCGAAAGAGACGACATATATCGTGTGGTGCTACACTGCAAGCATCACATTCGATCGCCACCAAGAGCAATAGTATTGTACCTGGGACTAGGTACAGGTAGCACACCAGGTTTAGTGGTGACCACAACGACGGCCGAGCAACGGAGATAGCAGAAATCGTAAAATGACTGCCAATTAGAAATCATTGGGTGAGCTTCACGTCGTTCTTTATGACAGAGGAACAGAAACAACAGCCACAAAGTAGATTTAATTAAATTTATTTTTTTATTTCTCTTAATTTCATTTTGATAGTATTAATTTACAAAAAAAACAGTAAATGTAATGAATGATCCCATGGAAGATCATCCGAATCCAATTCCGGATACTAGTAAGAACTTAAATACTCCAAGGCTAAACATTATCCAGAGGGTACCATGGATAGCCTACTTTCGACGAAAAGAAAAGGCATTATATATGATGCGATTTGACATCACATTTCTCTGAAGTTGTAGAAATCGCTAAAATTAGTGGATACAAAATTCGAGTTATTGGTAACGATTTGAAATAAGCAAACGCAATAGTAACCTGTAAATTATTCGTTATTGAATATCGCGTTTACATTCCATTGAAAGAGGTGGAAATTGACGGTGTTGTCACTGAAGCAAGTCTGACAGCCGATGATTTACTTAAAAATTGAGTTGGTCGTTTTAAAAACTCCATGCTTGAGGAAGTAAGGACACTCGAGTGCAAGCAATTGTACTCAGCATCTATTGTTGATGGAAATAGGTCTTATCGTCCCTCAGATTTGTTTAGAGTAACATTTGCCATTCTGTGTTGACTAGCCATGTCAATTTCATAAAATTCGTCTTCCTGTTCAGCTTTTCCTACAGCATATTATGAATAACACGAAATGTAATAAATTCGGGGATATAGCTTCTTATTCTAGTAATTAGTCTAAATGTATCAAATATCAAGGACCCCATAAGGATAATCTTTGCGATAAAGATATTGAAAACTGTGTTTATTTTGGGGAGAATCCTCATGATCTCTTAGTATGCGCTGCTTTTATGTTGAGAAAAGACGAAATTAAGCTTTCTTCAAGAGTACGGTCTAAACGCACATATGCCGAAATGCTTAAAACAATTATTGATGTCCCCCCACTCGAAACAGAAAACGGTTTTTCTAGAGCCAAAGGAATCTCACTCTGTTAAAAATAGTGAAGGTACTCGTTTGTCACCCCTCAAAGTGCTGTTGAGAGGATGAAGTCTTCCTCCGAGTACCAAAAGAGACGCGTAAATTTACACCTTCAAAAAAAAAACCCCGTGTTAAACCTAAAAAGCCAAATTTAAAACCAAAAACTGTGCCTCCCGGTTTGTCAAATTCACAAACCAATCCAGGAACTAGCACAAGAAAAGACAATAATCCAGTGGGCTCCGATTCACATTCAACGACAGAATTACTGAAGTTTTCAGAAATTGTAGAATGGATTTTCGCAGCATTCAATATTTCTGAACCCCTAAAGACCATCATTAGAGCATTCCTCCCTGTAGCTAGAACTTTATTGAAGCAGTTATCAGCTCAATGGCCAATTCTCTTAGGTTTTGTATCATTTGCTGGTTAATTTATCATCCGTCGTAAATGATTCATACACTGTCCTGCAGCGGAATTGTCATAGCATCATACCAAAACTTCATTTATTTATATTTTAATGGATAGTCGAAAATATGATGTATTTCCTTTGTGCGAAAAATAGCTTACATCAAACATAGCTTTGAATTTTAATGACTTTAACATTATACGTCTTGATAGAGACTCTCCGTATGGCAGAGTGCTTTAAGGAATTATGAAATATTATTGATGGTTGCTTGTCAAATAAACATTAAAGGAAAAGACATTTGCATTGCTTCGGTATACATTCCTCCAAGAGCTCAAGTTGGACAACGACAGCTTAATGAAATGGTCTAAGCTCTTCCTGCTCCACAATTGATTTGCGGAAATTTCAATTCGCACGGAATTATTATTAGTTCCGTGTACAATGATAACTGATCATCTTTAATATATAATATTTGCGACAATTTCAACATACTTACCTTACCTAACAGCTATAGGCCTGGGGTGTCCTTTGCTGTATCAAGCATACGTCTCCGCATAACTCGGTCCATGGCTGCTCGTCGCCAGCCTCTCAAGGCACGGATGCTTCTGAGATCACCCCCCACTTGATCGATCCACCTTGCTCGCTGCGTTCCTCTTCTTCTTGTACCAGTCGAATTAGATTCAAGAACCATTTTCACTGGGCTGTCGCCCGACATCCTTATGACATGCCCAGCCCATCGTTGAAGCCCGATTATAGCTGTCCGTACGATAGGTGGTTCTCCTAGCAGCTGTTGTAATTCGTAATTCATACGCCGTCTCCACGTTCCGTCTTCCATCTGCACTCCGCCATAGATGGTTCTCAGTACCTTTCTTTCGAAAACACTGAGGGAGTGTTGGTCCTCTGCCAACATAGTCCAGGTCTCGTGGCCATAGAGAACAACCGGTCTAATGAGCGTTTTGTAGTTGATCAATTTCGTGCGGTGGCGTACTTTTCTCGATCGGAGGGTTTTTCTGAGTCCAAAGTACGCACGATTCCCTGTCAAAATACGTCTATGAATTTTTCTGCTGGTGTCATTATCGGCGGTCACCAGTGAGCTCAAATACACGAACTCGTCAACCACCTCGATATCGTCACCGTCTATCAATATTCGTGGTGGGAGGCGTAGAGCGTCTTCCTCTCATGTATTTTGTTTTCGACGCATTTATTGCCAGTCCGAAACTCCTAGCTTCAGCTTTCAGTCCGATAAAGGTTTCTGTCATCTTCTCAAGGTTACGTGTCACAATATCAATACCGTCAGCGAAGCCAAAAAGTTGTGCGGACTTTCGAAAGATCGTGCCACTCGTGTCGATCCTCGCTCTTCGAATCACACCTTCCAGGGCAATATTGAACAAGATACAAGAAAGTCCATCACCTTGACGTAGCCCTCTCCGATATTCGAAGGGACTCGAGAGCATCCCAGATACTCGGACGTAGCACATCACTCTAACCATCGTTGCTTTGACCAATCGCGTCAGTTTATCCGGGAAACCGTATTCGTGCATGATCTGCCATAGCTGTTCTCGATCGATTGTGTCGTATGCCGCTTTGAAGTCAATGAATAGGGAATGCGTGGGTACGTTGTATTCACGACACTTCTGGAGTACTTGTCTTATCGTGAATATGTGATCCGTAGTGGCGCGGGCTTCAATAAATCCCGCTTGGTACGGCCCTACGAATTCCTTAGCTATTGGTGATAGACGACGGCAAAGGATTTGGGAGAGAACCTTGTAGGCGGCGTTCAGCAGTGTGATTGCGCGGTAATTGCAACAGTCTAGCTTATCATCCTTTTTGTAGACGGGACATACCACTCCACCCATCCACTCCTGCGGTAGAATCTCCTCCTCGCAAATTCAGGAAATCATTCAGTGCCTCTTCTCCATGCTTGAGCAGCTCGCCTGGCAACTGGTCATTGCCCGCGGCTTTGCTGTTCCTCAGCTTACCGATCTCCTCACTTATCTCCGACAGATCATTGGCAGGGAATCTGTCGTCGGCTGAGCGTGCACCCAGATTGATTCCTGTACCGTTCTCTGTATCTTGTGTTTCGCCATTCAGATGCTCATCATTGTACTGCTTCCAACTGTCGATCACCTCACGTTCGTTCGTGAGAAGGTTACCAATCTGCACATTTCGATCTATGGCATGTAGCCTCTACGTGAGCGGTTAAACTGCTCAAAGAACTTTGGTGTGTCATTTGCGCGGTACATTCGTTCCATCGCTCTGCGATCTTGGTCTTCCTGGTGGCTCTTTTTCTTCCGGAAAACCGTGTTCTGTCTGTTCCACGCCTGTCTGTATCGTTCCTCGTTCGCTCTAGTACGGTGTTGCAGCATTCTCGCCCTTGCTGCATTCTTCTCTTCGACCAACTGCTGACATTCGCCGTCAAACCAGTCATTTCCTCGATTCCATAACCTCGTACCTAGAACGGTTGCAGCAGTGCTACTCATGGTGGACCTTATGTTAATCCAGCCGTTTTCAAGAGTCACCGCGCCAAGCTGCTTTTCCGTTTGTAGCACTAGCTCCAGTTGTTGCGCGTATTCCTCTGCAGTACGAATGATACGTAGCTGCTCGGGATTGAGTCCCGGCGTTCCTGTGCGACGAGAATTGTGCACCGTCGATAGTTTTGAGTGCATACAAACCGCGACAAGGTAGTGGTCAGAACGAATATTGGCACTGCGATAAGTGCGGACATTGATGATGTCGGAGAAGAATCGCCCGTCGATGAGAACGTAGTCGATTTGATTTTCCGTATGTTTTTCAGGTGATCTCCAGGTGGCTTTGTGGATATCTTTGCGGGGGAAAAAGGTGCTTCGAACTACCATTCCTCGGGAGGCTGCAAAGTTTACGCATCGTTGACCGTTGTCGTTTATTACCGCGTGCAGGCTCTCCAGCCCGATCACGGGCCTGTGCATTGCCTTCCGGCCTACCTAAGCATTTATGTCGCCGATGACGAGTTTTACATCCGTCGTGGACAGCTGTCGTAGGTTTGTTGTCTCATGTGGGCAGTACACGTTAATGATGCTGTAAGTGAAGAAACGGCCCTTGTTCTTCAATACGCACATTCTATCACTGATTGGCCAATCACTCACTGGCGCATCTTGCCCAATACTACAAATTCCGTTCCTAGAACGTTGGTTGTGTCACAGCTCTGGTAAAAGGTAGCCGATCGATGCCCACTTTTTCACACCTTCTGTCCCGTCCAACAAAGTTCCTGCAGTGCTACGACATCGAAGCCGCGGATTTGGAGCTCATCATGCAGCATTCGGTCGTATCCTGGGAAGCCAAGCGATTTGCAGTTCCATGTGCCCAGCTTCCAATCGTAGTCCTTTGTTCGTTGCGTAGGTCGTTGCCGATTATTCCGAGTCGTATTTATGTCTTGATCGTACGTAACACGTGTTTTCAGGGCGGTTTGTTAGGCCTGCACCAACCTCCTGTCTCGCCGGAGGTCCATCGTGTCAGCACTATTTAGAGTCCCACACTGACACAAGTACGGTAATCAGCCGCTCCTAACATGGAGAACAGACGCTGTTTAGAGTTACCCTAACATGGGGAACAGACGCTCGGGTAGGCTTGCTCTATGTAAAGAGAACGACTGGACAATGCGCGAATTTCAATTCCAGCGTTCAGCGAAATAGTTGCCCCACTTACTGAATTATTAAAAACAAAATGTAAAACTATTCCGTGGGCCGAGGCCGCTGAAAAAGCGTTCATTGATTTGAACGAACGACTCATTACGGATATAACACTGTCCAGTCTCGATTTTAACCAAAAAATTTTCATACAAACGAATGCTTCGGATGTTGCCGTGGCCGGAATTTTAATATAGATTCAGAGAGGTCACGAGCGAATTATCTTTTATTTCTCAAAAAAGCTTTCAGCACCGCAATGCAATTAACATCCAGCGGAAAAGGAAGCATTAGCAGCCATATTGTCAATTGAGGCATTTAGATGCTTTGTAGAATTCAGTCATTTTACTCTAACCACGGCTTCGTCAGCCCTTACCCACATGCTAACGACCTCGTGGAAAGTCAGTTCACGACGTAGTAGATGAAGTATTAGTCTGCAACAGCATGATATGACCATCGTACACCGCAAGGGAAAGGAAAATGTAGTAGCAGATGTCTTTTCGCGCAGTGTGGCAATGGTAGCAAATGCGCGACTTCGAACAAATATCTATCGCTAAAACAGAGAGTATTTGAAAATCCAGATGACTTTGTTGACTTTCGAGTAGAAAATGTGAAAATTGTAGAAATTGTTCCAATTTGTTTCCTCCAATAATACCGCATGCGATCATCGCTATGAGTGGAAGTGGACCGCCCGATAAACATCTCCACATTCTTAACTTGTGCCATGATGATGCATCCTGGTTTTGATAAAACTTTTGCTTAAATTAAACAACGATATTACTGGCCGAAACTAGCAACCGAAACTCGTTGCTATGTTCAGAATTGCAGTACTTGTGAGGAAGTAAAAGCCGCGTCTGTACCTGTAACACCGCCTATGGGTAATCGTAAAATAGCCAATTATTCCTGGCAAATAATTTCAGTTGATTTCGTTGATCCCTTGCCTCGAAGTAAAAAGGGAAATTAACTTATTCTCGTTTCATCTGACTTGTTTAGTAAATGGATTCTTTTACATACCGTACGACAAATGGTGAGCACGGGGTTGTGTGCAATCCTGAGAGATCTTTTTTTTCGGAATTCAACCCCTGAAATCATCATCACTGAGCTATTTCGTCTCCAGGGAGTTAAAAGCATTAATTGATAAATTTGAGATCGTGCATTGGCTTAACTCACGTTATCATTACCAAGCTAATCCCGTCGAACGGAATAATCGAACCGTGAATGCCACTATAAGAACCTATGTTAAAAGTGATCAGCGATTATGGATGCTAGAATAACCGAGACTGAAACCATAATAAATTCCCACCCGCACCCGAAACTCACTTGTCTAAATCCATTTTTTCAGTACTCATCGAATTCCTCTCACGGAGAAAGAAACGTTTTTAGAACAACGTCAAAATGGCAGACGTGATCTATTCACCTATATTAATTCTTTGGTAAGAAAAAATTTAGAAACGGCAAAAAGAATTTGCACTAATCAATATAATTTAAGGCACCGAAAATTCGCAAAAGCTTTCCAACCAGGCCAACTTGTATACCATCGCAATATGCGCCAGTCTAGTTCCGCCGAAAATTATAACGCTAAGCATGGTCCACAGTTTTTAGCCTGCAAGATCAATCTAAAGTAGGCAAGTCGTTAGGAATTTGGCCAGTAGTTTACTTGAAGCCGGGATGAACTAAACGTATAGAGGGCAAACGGATGCTCCGTTTACAAAACGCGCCTCATTATTTTATATGAAAAGTTTTATTAAAATATCCGTACAAGCATTTGACGTCAAATCCATAGTGAATCAGCGATTGACGGTCAATCACAGAATGGTGATCGGTTTCATACGCCGGTGTGAGCGACGATTCGTTCTCGAATTATTCCGGAGGAAGTGATAATTACAGAAGCTTCTACCTAGATTCAAATATTAATAATATAGCTAATAATAGTATAGCTATGATTACAATAAATAGAACAGTCGTGACTTCGAATGTAGAGAATTGAGTCTGTCGTGTCTGAGATGTATCTACAGCATTTGACAAAAAAATACTACTGCATTTTTTCTCTTGTACGGGGAATATTGTCACCCATGGATTCCAATCTGTTTCTCGAAAGTAGTTTGTTCAATTTTTCCATGTTATGTTCTTTATCACTATTGTCTATAATAAATTCGGAAACATCATGCTTGTTGAGTCAACATACTGTAAGCAATGTTTCGACTTAAAATTCTAGAAGAGAGAACGAGTTTTGGTAACGAGAATGGGTTGATTCAGCAAGCAGTGATGCGGTATGAAGGGAGTCAGTAGAAGAATTCACTATCACTCAATGACCTACGAAAAGGCAAGGATGCTTATTTTGGTTTATATAACTTTTACATTTATGTAAAACTACCCTCAAATCAATACAAATATTTAGATATATTGCGCCAAGTCACTTCTAACCTCTTTAACAAAAATGAGGGATAGATTACTAATAATTGATTGTAAAAATGTATGCACCGGAAACATTTTATTTCTCAAAAATATTTAGGAATGAGTTCTGCTTGATACTCAAGAGAAAAGAAAAATCGCGGATTATCGTCCAGTGGTCGAGCTATAAAAGAGGCCAACGACGCGCGGATGATTAAGGATCACCAAAAGTTACGATCGGGCTTTCCAAGTGCGGAGGTGGAGTCACGTAGTGGTGGACTAAGGTTCTAGTGTCGCCGAAGAAGATCGGAAAATTTGAACGTTAGAAATCGATTATTAGCGCGAGTGTTCGATATACGTTGAAGTGACTTTCACCTCCTAAACCAAACCCACTATAAAGTGCACGTATCTATATTAAACAACTAGTGTCGCGAGTCGTTAAAGTTAAGCCTGTCCGTCAACATACAGTCCTCGTTTCGACCAACATACTTTGAACGCATCAGTGATATTGCTTTAAACGGTTTACCGTGCCATCTGTGCAAGTGAGAGTTCTTGTGAGCTCGACGGAGACAGCTTAAAAAGTAAAGGACCGCGGCCAAACAAACGGTAAGACAAACGAACGGTGCGACAGCCATAGCACGCGCACAATTGCTCGCTCATCAAGGCATGTCTTATTCGCCATCTTTCTCGCTCGGAGTTGTCTAATCTCGTGCTCGGGATCGTCAGCAGCAGTTATCTATTGCGCAAATATAAAGTTAATTGTGCATGAATTTCTTACGTATACATACATTTTTTAACAAAATCAATTACAAACTATAGCATTATCATGAAGTGTTTTCTTTTGCTTTAACGAGTAAAATTAATATGAATATCTTTCAAAGTGATCCGTCTAATTATTTAGATTAAAAGAAAATTTGTGAAACTTTTGAAATTAGGGTAAGTATTATTTCGTTGAACGCTCCCCTATTGCCTGAGAGTTTTATGCAGATACAATGAGGCCTAAACTAACTAGTAAGCTAAAAAATTTTTTACAATACTTGGTACTGTGCGCGTTTCATGCGTCTGCGCTATTCTCCATTCGCTTCATTAAGAACACTGTTCAATTAAGTTTGTTGTGTTTTTTCAAGTCCGTTATTTTTGCAATTCGAACTGTTTTCCGTATCAATACGCAGTTCAAATTTCAACTAGTGATTGACTACATGCTGTTTGAATCTGTGTGATGTTTGATTTACGTTTATTCGTGCCGTGCTTAGTGCTATTGGTACAGCTGCTGTCGATTTGTGGTTTAAACAATAAGCTTTCGTCTTGATCGAGTTCTTCGCATACTTGAGCACCTGCTTGGTGTATAGCCTAATCAAAGACGCTTCCCTGGACGAACAAAGAAAACAAATGTGTTGAATGCAGTCAAGTCATTACCGGTATTGATTCAGTCGTTTGCCGTGGATACTGTGGATACTCGTTTCACATGGCATGCTCGGGAGTCTCACGCGTTCTTTTGGAGTATTTTACATCGCATAAAAATATCTTTTCTGGATGTTTGATGCTTGCGCTAGTTTGTTCGAGAACTCGCATATCCGCTTTATCACGAAAGCTGCTGACGACAAGTCGCCATTGGTTCTACTCATGGAGGCAATAAACGGCTTACAGGGTAAGGTAAAAGCGTTATCTAATTATTTGTCCAAATGGAAAATTAAACCAAATGCTGCAAAAACGCAATTAATCATCTTTCCTCATAAGCCAAGAGCTTCTTTTCTTAAACCAAACAATAGTCACATTTTCAAATTGAATGGCTTGGGATTGACATGGTCTGATCAACGTATGTCAAACAACTCACTTTCAAGGATCACATTGAAGGAATCCAGCCAAAGTGTAATAAATATATTAAATGTTTATATCCAAACTTGACCAAATTGGTACTAAATAAAGCATGGCTGGTCTGAAAATTTGTTTATAAATTAATAATTTGTTTTTAGACAGAGCTTAGAATTTCTGTTTATAAGAATAAAAAGAAATTCTAAGCTCTGTCTAAAAACAAATTATTAATTTATAAACAAATTTTCAGACCAGCCATGCTTTATGCAGTATCAATTTGGTCAAGTTGTTTTTCCACCATGAAGAAAATGCTTCAAAGGATTCAGAATATAATTCCTAAAATGATTTTGAAGCGTCCTTCCTGGTTTAGTACAAATGAGTTACATGGACTCACAAATATAGAACCATTAGATGCTATGTCACATAATATTATATGTAAATTCCGACAAAAATCGATGCAATCTTCAATTGAATCGATTCGCTCTCTGTATTAATTAGTAGGTTAGTATATAAGTCCCTTTTCCATATTACACAATATAAATAGGTTTACAATTTTCCCTACACAAAAACCACAGAATTGCGGAAGCAAATGATGTTTTCATCGTAATAACCAAATCATGTATATAATAGTTCTGAAAAGTCACCACTTGTGGCTGAACACCCAATTTAAATCTTAATAATTTAACTTCAACTCCACAGACAGACCATTTAATAGGCCCTGGCCATCCTTGGACCATCGTCGTCCGGCTAAAAGACCTCGTGAACTTGATATCGAGCAAAAAGCTTCCGAGTGCCAATCGGGATCTAAACTTATAGGCGAAAACGTTGTTCATGTTCCAGTGTGCGAACACTCGACTGATAAGTTTTATCTTTATTCGACCTGATGCCACGAATAACGAAATCTCTGCCATGGTACGAATCAATCTCGGACTAGCTCAGGAACCGGCTGTTGTTAAATTGGTTGCCAAAGATGCGGCGTTAACAGCATATTGTGGAGGAACAGTTAAGGGCAAGGCAAAGTCCCGCTCAAACCTTGCTGGTCTGAAGTGCCCAGTTGGCGGCAGAATCCATCGTTTGCCTCGGAAGGGGAACTACGCCGAGCCTGTCAGTGCTGGTGCATCGGTCTATCTGGCGGCAGTGATGGAGTACTTGGTTGCCGAAGTGTTGGAGTTGACCGGTAACGCTGCCCATGACAACGAAAATCATCCCTCGCCATCTGCAGCTGGCCATCCGTTGAAAACCCCGTCCTTTTCAGGATGACCACATCACTGTGATAAAGAAATATTTAGAATTGCTTTAAGTTTAGCCAGTTCTGATACGCCTGGAAAGTAGAATGCGCAAATCAAGTGGAAACATTTGTTCTAACAATTTTTGTTTTCGGCCGCATACTAAAGTAATCGCGACAAAAATACATATTGATCTGTGGCAACTCTGTTTCGCACGGCATATTTGTAAACTAGTATAAAGATGTGTTCAAAATCATCACTTTCGCTTTCGCATTGCCGTTCGTAATTGAATGTGTTAGTGACGGTGCAAATTATTTTAACTCCCATCTTGAATCTTTTGGTAGGAAAAATTGAGATCTGAGATGGTTCTCGTGTGTGTCTTGTTGCGGCAATGGGCCTTGCTGGACTTTTTGGCTGCCTTTTTCGGTGTCATTGTGCTGACGGTGTCTCGTTCATTCATATCGGGAAACAATGAGACGACAGGTCCTCGATGTTGCTGTCGTGTGTCTTGTTTCGAGAAGAGTTGCTCAGCAAATGGTAGGAAAAATGAACCATTCAACTTTTATATGGATGCTCTTGTATAGATACAGACATCTCGCGTTCTGATTGGCTGGTGCTGTCATGGGTTAAATCAAACAGGTTTTTCAATAGTGTACTATTGAAAAACTTCAATATTGTTGTAATACACGTTCAAGTTGAAAATTTTCGATTCTATTGGTAGTTAGATTATATAAATCCTTCTACAGATCACTGAGCTATGAGCTTTCAAAATACGAGAAAGGCAAACGCGCCTTATGAATTATCTTCTTTGATACTCGTTTATACCAAACATTTCAGAAAAGTTTAATTGTGAACTATTTAAGAATATATCACACAACTGAAAGTTTTATCATAAAATTGTGAGCATATTTCCGATGGCATGTAGCAAGAATTATGTTGATTCGTTAGATATAACAGGAGATATTCACGATCAAAAACTTATCACTCTCGCAGAGGGTAAATTTTGAAAAGGCGCCCCATAGTAAAGTAAGTCGTATTCACGACAAAACAAAGTCCTAAACGAACTCGATCTAAACAACGTACCAATAATATATATATACGCTAGAAACAACCTGGAAAAGTTAATTTCAAATTATTCTGATATATTTTGCTTACCAGACGAACCAGTTTCATCAAACAATTTCTATTCACAAAACATCGAACTAAGCGATAAAGTCCCAGTATACATTCCAAACTACAAAACTATTCATTCACAAAGTAACGAAATTGCAATACAAGTAAACAAAATGTTGAAAGACAATATCATCGAACCATCCATATCAACTTATAACAATCCAATTTTATTAGTCCAGAAAAAATACGAAAACAATAATGCAAAATGTAGATTGGTAGTTGATTTCCGACAACTTAACAAAAAAATATTACCCGATAAATTCCCACTACCAAGAATTGGTGCTATCTTAGACCAGCTTGGTAGAGCAAAATATTTTACAACCCTGGACTTAATGTTAGGATTTCATCTAATACCCTTAGAAGTCAACTCTAGAAAATTCACAGCATTTTCGACCCAATCCGGTCACTTTCAATTTAAAAGATTACCGTTTGGCTTAAATATAAGTCCAAACAGTTTTCAACGAATGATGACAATCGCAATTTCAGGATTAACACTTGAGCATGCTTTTGTATATACAGATGATATTATAGTAGTTGGATGTTCAATCCAACACCACCTTCAGAATTTAGAAAACGTTTTTGAACGCATTAGGAAGTACAATCTTAAGCTAAACCTCAATAAGTGCAAATTTTTTAATACAGAAGTAACATATTTAGGTCACAAAATTACAGATAAAGGAATACTACCAGATAGCAATAAATACGAGGCAATAAAAAATTACCCCACACCAACGTAGCGAAGAAGTGCGAAGATTCGTCGCCTTTTGCAACTATTACAGAAAATTCGTCCCAAATTTCGCAACCATAGCCATTAAATCAGCTACTAAAGAAAAACCAGAAATTTTCATGGACACTAGAATGCCAGCATGCATTTGTAATCTTAAAATCCTTCCTAATGTCACAAAAACTTCTACAATACCCAGATTTTAATGAACAATTTATTTTAACCACAGACGCTTCATACGTTGGATGTGGTGCAGTTTTATCACAAATAATCAATGGCAATGACTTACCAATAGCATTTGCCAGTAAAAGCTTTATACCCGGAGAAAAAAAAAATCAGTAATTTTGAAAGAAATGACAGCAATACACTGGTCAATTAATTACTTTAAGTCCTACCTATATGGACGCAAATTTACTATACGAACGAATCACAGATCGTTAGTATTTCTATTTAATATGAAAAACCCAACCTTCAAATTGACAAGAATGAGGTTAGATTTAGTGGAATTTGAATTTTATATAGAGTATATCCAAGGTAAAAGTAACGTTGCAGCTGATACGTTATCACGCATAATAATGTCCTCAGATGAATTGAAGGCAAATAGTATGTTGATGGTTAATACAAGGTCAATATCAAGAAAACAAGAACTCATAAAAAGGGAAAAGAACAGAACAATTTAAATAATAACAGAAATACTAAACATATGAATAACTCAAGCACTAATAATAATCCTTGCATCAACAGTGAGCCTGATCAACTCTCTGTTTATTCAACGGAAACCCCTATCGAAGTAAGAAACCTATTGAAAATGAGATGTTTTTTCGAAAACAATCATATTATAATTGACACATATAAAGGAACACAGAAACAAAAACCGATGCATCGTGTAATTACAGAAGTAAGAGACAAACACTCGTGTTTGAAATCTCCAAATTTCAAGAAGAAATGAGGAAATTAAAAGTTAGCAGAGTAGCGATCTCTTGCAATGATAAAATATTTGAAATGGTACCCATGGAAATGTTTAAAGGACTCGTCCTACAAACACTAAAAACATTACAAATCATTAATTTCAAACCACCGAAGTTTATTAGTAACCTTCGCGAAATACAAGCAATATTAAAGAGTCACCATGAATTACCTACAGGAGGACACATCGGACAAAACAAATTGTACCTCAAATTAAGAGAAATCTATACATGGAAGTTTATGAAAAGTTCAATTGCTAATTTCATCAAGGCCTGTGAAATTTGCAAAAGGAACAAAATCATTAAGCATACTAAAGAAAAATTACAAATTACGAATACACCAAATAAACCATTTGAAATAGTGGCAACCGATACTGTAGGACCGTTGCCCAAAACAACCTATAATAACAGATACGTTGTAAGCATACAGTGTGAACTAACCAAATACGTTGTATATATACCCATACCTACCAAAGAAGATAACGTTGTAGCTAAAGCTTTAGTAGAAAATTTTATCCCTGGTAAGTTTCTTGAGTTAAAAACCGACAGATTGCAACCAAAATTTGCAAATTGTTAAAAATTAAACAAACATTTTCGACAGCTTATTATCCTCAGACAATTGATTCTTTGGAAAGAAATCACAGATGCCTCAACGAGTTTCTGCGATCTTTTATCAACGAACGTCAATCTGACTGGGATGATTGGTTACAATACTATGCATTTTCATATAACACAACACCACACTCAGATCATGGGTATACACCCTACGAACTAGTGTTCGGAGTAAAAGCCAGACTACCACAAGAAACCTACCCAGATAAAATTGAACCGATATATAATTTCGACATGTACAATAAAGAATTACAATACCGACTACACAAATCAAACCAAATTGCAAACAAACATCTAATACACAAAAAGGAAATTAGAAAATCAACGACAGATTACCTGTGCAATCCGATAGAAATACATTTGAACGACATAGTGTATCTATAAAACGAAAATAGACGCAAGCTAGATCCATTTTATATAGGTCCATTTAAAGTTACACAACTTCAAGATTCAAATTGCGAAATACTAAGTTTACAATCAAAGGAAAAAAACCATTGTTCACAAAAATAGACTCATTAAAGCATGAAATACAAAATTGTAACATCAAACATTTAGAATTAAGATTCAGCTACCGAGCTCAACCCCACATAAAACAAAAAAAAGAGAAAAATAAAAAAATCATTGCCGTGGGCGTAAGTGAAGTTTTACTCAGCTTCTCTGAAAAAAAAAACTGTCAAAGTCGGTTATTTTAGCTATAAGAAAACTCTGTAATATACATTAAAATTGTTAAGGAGTTCGAACGCATAAACGGTAACCTAATCTCAGAAAGCACTATAGAATGATTTCCCTTCGTTACATCATTCTTCCAAAAGGGGGATGATGTAATATGAGCAGTTAACGCTAAATCTCCTCACACATTTCGGACCATGTAAAATGAATATTCAAGACTAAATCGTTCTCACACCCCATACCACACGCACTTGACAAAATCCCGTAAAACACCATTCCACGAAAACCTAGAAACCTACAAAAAATAAATACATTACCTACATGAAGGTAACTAAAATATCAACACTTGCACTTCACGCTGACCCAAATAAAGGAACGACGTAGACATAAATTTCGACTACAGAAACAAGGAATCATCAAGTTTAAAATCGTTATGTCATAGCAGAGCACTTAAAATAAACATAACCAACTGTTTCACTTCCCCCTTCTTGACGCCCCTCATGTCCACAATTGAATACCAACCAGCACGACCTAGAATAACAGTAACTCAAGAACGCACACTAACTCAAACCGACACTCACGAGAATAACCCAACATGCTATCGCCCGCTCCTCTCCGTATCACACCCGCTCACTCTCATCAAGAAGCTTATTTCCTCTCTTACTCACAAGGTATACAATGGCCGACTCGATACAACTAATCCCATTGGTTAAACACGACTTACACTGCGCATTCTAACTCCTCCCCCCTAGATTCTCACCAATTGTAAAAAAGAAAACTATTTAGCTAGACTAGGAGAGGATAGTATATAAATTAACGAACTGATAAAATAAAGATTCATTCTTAATCCCATCCTTAACCTGTGATCTATTCTTTGTAAAACACATTGGGACGCAGACGTTGTTCGATTAATGGAAGCCTCCGACATCCCCTCCCCTGTCGTGCCGTCGCCGCCAGCGTTCATCAGCCGTCCCGGTCCTGTGGGCGGAGGCGGTGAAGGGGGTTTCCAAACTTTCCACCATGCAAGTACTTATCATGTCCCAGTTAACAGTTCGGCTGAAAAGTTCGTATCGTTTAATAGAAACACACATTTTTTTTGCCAAACTTCGTTTTTATTATTCAACATAATCGCCATCAGAGGCGAAACAGCGATTATAGCGATCTTCCAACTTTTCGATACCATTTTTGTAGTACGATTTGTCCTTTGCCTCAAAATAGGCCTCAGTTTCAGCGATTACCTCTTCATTGTTTCTAAATTTTTTACCAGCGAGCATTCTCTTGAGGTCAGAGAACAGGAAAAAGTCACTGGGAGGCCAAATCTGGAGAATACGGTGTATGAGGGAGCAATTCAAAGCCCAATTCGTTAAATTTCAGCATGGTTTTCATCGACTTGTGACACGGTGCATTGTCTTGATGAAACAAAACTTTTTTCTTCTTCAAATGAGGTCGTTTTTTGAAATTTCGTCCTTCAAACGCTCTAATAACGCTATATAATAGTCACTGTTGATGGTTTTTCCCTTTTAAAGGTAGTCGATGAAAATTATACCATGCGAATCCCAAAATACAGACGCCATAACCTTACCGGCCGATTGTTGAGTCTTTCCACGCTTTGGGTTCGGTTCATCGCGTGCAGTCCACTCAGCTGACTGTCGATTGGACTCCGAAGCGAAGTCATGGAGCCATGTTTCGTCCATTGTTATATATCGACGAAAAAAATCGGTTTTATTTCGATATAACAGCTCCAAACACTGCTCAGAATCATCAATTCGTTGTTGTTTTTGATCGATTGTGAGCTCACGCGGCACCCATTTTGCACAAAGCTTTCTCATATCCAAATATTCGCGAATAATATGTCCAACACGTTCCTCCGATATCTTTAGGGTGTCAGCTATCTCGATCAACTTCACTTTACGGTCATTGAAAATCATTTTGTGGATTTTTTTCACGCTTTCATCTGTAACAGCCTCTTTTGGACGTCCACTGCGTTCATCGTCTTCGGTGCTCATATGACCAGTACGAAATTTTGCAAACCACTTACGAATTGTTGCTTCACCCGGTGCAGAGTCTGGATAACACTCATCAAGCCATTTTTTGGTATCGGCGGCACTTTTTTTCTTCAAAAAGTAGTGTTTTATCAACACACGAAATTCCTTTTTTTCCATTTTTTCACAATAACAAAAGTAGCTTCACTCAAAATGCAATATCTCACAAATTAATAATCAGACAGCTGTCAAATTTATACACGTATCTTTTTAAGGTTGGTACTAACTGAAAATGGTATGGATTTAATTCTTGTGGCGCCCTCTCATAGAAACGATACGAACTTTTCAGCCGATCTGTTATATATACGCTGATTCGTTCTCCGGTTCTAGTTCGATGTCTTCTACTCATCGGACACTCGCAGCAGTCGTGCCATCGCAGCCAGCGCTCGTCAGCCGTCCCGGTCGAGTGTGCGAGAGCGGTGAAGAGGTCTTCCAACCCGTCATCGCCGGCAAGTATACTAGCAACTTGCACAATTCAACAATTGACTGCTTCCCTGCTTCCAGTTCAAACTTACATAGACTACCTGATCTTCGAAACCTCTTACAAATTCAAATTTATTATCAGAACGCTGGTATGAATTCATGCTTGGAGAATTACCGACTAGCTTGTTCGGACGAGTGTGTTGATATCATCGCATTAACGGACACTTGGCTGACCGAAAATACTCTGTCCATACAAGCATTTGGTAACAACTACGAAGTATTTCGAACCAATCGCAGCTCCCGCAATAGTAACAAAATCATCGGAGGAGGATTTCTTATTGCTATTCGTCGTCGTTTGAAAGCACAACTTTTGCAGAACGCTTCTGAAAACATCGTTGAGCAGGTATGTGTGAATATCAGTCTGTGTGATATTATATCGCTGTGTGGTTTATCTTCCACCGGACCGGATACGTGACCTGTCACTGGTCGATACGCATATCCAATCGATAGACAAAATTACTTCCGTTCATATGCGTCCTGCTGATGAAGTCCTTGTTATCGGTGATTTCATTGTTCCCGAACTGAAATGGCTCCCCGCTTCCGACGTTTTCCTGTATGTAGATCCGTTGCATTCATCCTTCCGCACTGGTATCACGAACTTGCTTGACCGATATAGTCTCAACCTGTTACGTCAAGTGAATCACGTTCAAAATGAGAATGGAAGAATTCTCGACCTCTGTTTTTCGAGCCAACCCGATTGTGCACAATGAATTATCGCAGCACCCTTTCCTCTGGTGAAATTCGTTAGACACCGCCCTCCGCTCCACATTGTACTCGAATCACATGAATCGTCGCACAACCGATATAATTCTCGCATCGTCAGCTACAATTTAAACAAAAAGCCGACTACAATAGTATCATTGATTTTCTTGCCGACGATGTTAATCATGCGACTCAAACCTTTTCTAACGTTATTACGTATGCAATCGATCAATACGCAGCGCATTAGACTGCCCTCCGAACAGGCTCCGAGGCAAACCGCATAGCTAATACGTTTAAAAAGCTTAAAAAGGACTGAATTGAAGAAATATTAGAAGAATGGCGACTTAGTGCTTCGACAAAATTACATGCAAATAAACAAATTATATACAAATGCAGCCAAGCGTTGCCACTCAAACTATTTGCGCAATGTGCAGAGGAGATTAAAGTCCAATAAAAAACAATTATGGAAACATGTTACGAGCTATGAACTTTCTCAGAGATGGCGTGGCGTTTTTGGGTAGTTTTCAGCAACTCAGTCAGTTCAAGGCAGGTGCACGCTCTAAATCATCGTTTATACATGTCATACTTTCAGCAGCGTAAAGAAGACTGCGATAGAGCTGTAGACGAAAGAGAGAGATAGGGAGAGCACTAAATTTGGGCATTGAAGGTTTTCAAGAAGTTATAGATGAGAGTCATATAAGGAAGATTTCTAGTTGCCAAGACGTCGCGGACTGATACGAAGGGTGGTATAACTCGGGCCCGAAGGGAACCTATAAGTTGGAACCTGGCATAACAATACTCGACACACATACAAACAACATGCTCGATGTCATGATAACCCTCACCGCAAACGCAGACACAGCTCTCGGCGAGCCCCACACGACGGAGATGCGTGCTAAACATATAATGATTAGACATAAGCCTTGACATTACACGAAAAAAGTCTGGCTCACGTCTAATCCCGGAAGCTTTTATCGATACCTGTGGAATTATTGAGTGTAACCATCGTCCCACAGTTCCACTATTCCATGTATTTTGCCAGCTGGTTAGAGTTTTCTGACGACAGCAACTGAAGAATTCATTGAAGCATATTGATATTTCATAGATATCACTTTCTAGTGCGCCCACCTTGGCTAACGAGTCCGCCCTCTCATTGCCCCGTATGGAACAATGTAAGGGTACCCAAGCCAAGGTAAACTAGTATGATTTTGCAGATAAAGCACTGAATTGTTCCCGTATTTTCCCCATACGGTGGGTGCTTCCCAGGCTTCACTGAACGGAGATCCTCAATCGAGCTGAGACTGCCCGATACAATGAAGTAGTGATCTGTGGGCAGAGTGTCAACGATTTCAAGGATATACTGAATTGCAGATAGTTCTGCGACGTAAACTGAAGCTGGATCACTGAGTTTATATTAAGCTGTGAAATTTACATTGAATATTCCGAAGCCAGTGGACCCGTCGAGATATGATCCGTCAGTGTAGAACATTTAATTACATTATTTTTACGTTTCGTCTATGACTAATCAGTGCAGAGCAGTTCAAATTGAACTGCTTAGTGTTAAACTCGGCAGTTCAATTTGAACCGCTAAGCAGACGTAAAGTTTCTGTTATTTACAGAACACTTTTTGTTTTGCAATGGAGTGCAACGTCATTTCTGACGTGCCGAACGAAAACATGTTTTCGACTATTTCTGGCCGATGCAGGTATGGTCACTGATGAGTATAAAACGAGGCTTAAACATGAGCCCTGCGGAAGACCCATGTAGCTGCATCGTTTTGTCGACATATCACCATGTGCGAAATACATGTGATTCTCAGATAATAGATTATATAAAAAGTTGTTCAAAACCGACGAAAGATCATGCTGACACAACTTCTCAGATAGAACGTTAATGAAAACAAAATCGAACGCCCCCTTGATGTCTAGGAAAACTGATGATTTGTTCTTTACGAGCAAATGCCATTTGAATTTCTGTTGAGAGCAACGCTAGACAATCGTTCGACCCAAGGAACCCAAATTGTGTACCTGAAAGCAATCCATTTGTCTCAACCCAATTATCTCGACGGAACAGAATCATTTTTTCGAACAATTTCCGAATACAGGAAAGCATAGCAATCGGCCGATACGAATTGTGATCGGAGGCTGGTTTCCCAGGTTTTTGAATGGTGATAACTCTCACTTCTCTTCATTCGTGTGGAATAATACTACCCTCGAGGAACTTGTTGAATAAATTCAACAAGCGCCTTTTTGCAGATTCAGGCAGATTTTTCAACAAGTTGAATTAAATTCTGTCTAACCACGAGGCTCCACTGTTACACGACAAGAGCGCAAGTGAGAATTATACCATCGAAAACGGTGTTTCGTTTGTATTCGAAGTCGCTGCGTGGGATATCTTCTGTTCCGGAACAGAATCAGGACATATATTTTTAGCGAAATCGAATATCCAGTGGTTAGAATATTTCTCGCTTTCGTTCGTGTGATTTCGATTGCGCATGCGACGGGCCGTATTATAAAGAGTGCTCATTGCTTTTTCTCTCGTTATTCTGAAATTGAAATTTGAAATTCCTATGCCGCGTATTTCCGATAATTATCAGGGTTCCGTTGCTTCTGAACGATATGAAGGCTGAGGCTTTTTTCGTTTTCAGCTCGTAGCACTCTTTGTCCCACCATGAGTTGGGAGTATATATGCTACTGCGCGCGATGGGTACTCATTTCGTTTGAGCTTGAATTGTGGTTTCGAGGATCAAGCCAGGAAAAATGTATACTCTTTCTCCCGAGGAGGCTCCTATGATGTTTCTAGTTTCTCAGATATCGAACTTGCGTAACTTTTCCAATCAATGTTTCGTGTGAAGACGTACGAAACATTGATTGTTTCCGATGGTCTTACACGGTTGGCTATGCAAACATGATCGGTAAGTGATAGCTACCGTGAGGATTACAGAATACCTTCCACTTGCAATCTAACTGTAGCGAAGTCGTGCAAAGGGATGTCATTTCTTCCGTGTTTAGAGTTATCAAATTGAAGTTGTCACACAGATCTTGGATTAACGAAGAACGGTTATCATCATATAAGCAGCCCCATCCTGTACCACGCGAGTTAAAGTCCCCTAAAACCAACCGCGGTGAAGGAAAAAGTTCTATTATGTCTGCAAGCCGACGATGCCCTATCGAGACTATGGGAGGAATGTACATGGAAGCTGTACATAGATCTTTGCCTTTAATATTAATTTTGCAACAACAAATTCAATTCCCGGTGTCAATAAAATGAATAGCACTTTTTGATTCCTAAAAGTACCCTTCCATAAGAGTCTTCTCGATTATGTTGAAATTATATAAGTCGAGGTTGATGTTAGAAGTCAGCCAAGTTTCACTCAAGGAGAATACATCGCAGTCACGAGTGTATATTATGTGTTTGAAAGAATTAAGATTTGGGATGATACTTCTGCAATTCCACTGAAGCACAATGATCATATTTTGATTCTCATTGGTGAATTATCCATCAAAAGATACGATCGCTGCAAGGAGGGGTCATTGTTCAGTCAACTGTTTTAAAAATGTCCTTACTGTTGGCAGTAGAGCAATTAGGAGTCTTTTTAGTGGATCAGTAATATTGAAGGCTCTTAATATCCAGTCTACGATAAGAGAAAATTTAATTAATCCAGCGTTTGTTTGATTTTCTGGTTGTGATTTGGGGTCATTCGGTTTTTTATGCCCTTGGAAGTGCTGGGTACTCATTATCATCTCTAAGTTTTTTGAAAGCAAGAGGTGTTTGTTTCGGTTTTGAGTCAACATTTTTCGTTTTTGTTTGATCATTTTGTGACGAAGAGGACATTCTGAGACCTTTACGAGGAAGCTTAGGAGAAGCCAGATTTTGTGCGTGTAGGAAGGTCCTTCGCCTGGGTCGTCAGAGGTATCCTCTTCAACTGGCAAGAGTGCAAACGGATTCTCAGGGTTCGATGGAGTGGTTCTTTTTTAGATATCCGCGTGAGAATGTTTAAAGCGTTCTTTCACGGATCGCTCCAATTTCTCCGCACGCTGTATGTGCAATTGTTTGCACTCTAAAATTTTCACTGGCTGAAGGTCGGGGTTTTGAAACGGCTTACCTCGTCCTTCATCAGATCTTCGATCGTCAGACTTTCGTCACGGACCACACCGTCGATCTCCAGCACATGAGACGGGACGTACACGCGGTACTCCCTCGTGAACAACTCGCTGGTAGCAATCTCGTTTGCTTGCTTCAGGTCGGACACAACAACGCGTACCTTGTTTGACGAAACCTTGTCAATTGATTTTATTGCCGAGTAATGTTTTATCAGGTCCCGTGCAATATTCAGGACTCTGAAAGACTTGGACTTGGATTTGGGCCGGAAGTATACCATCCACGGACCCCCGAGCCATATATATATATATATATATATATATATATATATATATATATATATATATATATATATATATATATATATATATATATATATATATATATATATATATATATATATATATATATATATATATATATATATATATATATATATATATATATATATATATATATATATGGAAGTATATAGAAAAGGTTAGAAAAAGTACTTAAGAGTATGAGCCTGTAATCTGTTAGGTGAGTTGATCCTTGACTCCTCCGTTGTGGCTCAGTGTGACCTCGACTCAGGATTGTACGGCTGCGATGCGGTTAGCAACCAATGGGTGTATGGTACTGTCCGCTGCTGCCCGAGTATAACACAATAGCGTCCACTGTCGATACCGATGCGAAGTCGGTGCACAGGCAGAACTCAATTGCGGGGATGCTGCTTTTTATCACTGCGCTGTAATACCTATAGTACAGCCTTTGCTGTGATATGCACCTTCGTTTTGCCGATGACGAATGTAAGGAAAACGCGTGTGTTCACTTCGAACATTCGGTTACGAATGAGTATTTAAGTTTGTCATAAACACGTCAACAACCTCGTATCGTACTCCATCAATCTTTCCCTCCGATCCTACACCGTTTGGCCTGCCCCGTTTACTACCTACTACCATGTACTTCGTCTTGCCAGAGTTTAATGTAGACCAAATTCTCGCTGCTTCGTTCTTGATGGGCAAAAAAGCCTCTTTCACAACAAATTAGAGAGCGCGTCACCCTGCTTCCATCCATCGAACATCACAAAAGCTTCGGATGTTGTACGAGCTATTTTGATGCCTATTTTCAATCAACCGAGCGTCACACGAATCGGTCTAATCAGTTTTGTCAGAAATTCACATTTTAACATGATCTGCAGCAAATCGTTAAGTTTCACTGCGTTGTACGCTACTTTGTAATCTACAAACAGATGATGAGTGCGCAAGTTGTACTCCCGAAACGTATCGAGAATTTGTCGAAAGCTGAACATCTGGTTCGTCGTTAAACGTCCTTCTCGAAAATTGGAAAACCATACAGCTTGTCCATCATCCTCAAACTTTATTCTGTTGCAAAATAGAACGAAATTTAAAAAAAAGATTGATGACAGTTGGTTGGCATATCTCTATTTTGATAAAGCTAATTCAACGAAATCAAGCGAAATTCAGCTCTGTTACTTTTGTGTATGAAATTCAAGGACTAATATCTTTGAATCAGCAGCATAAAATAGGTTTATGAATGGATTTAAATTCAATTTTGCTACATGCATGTAACACGGTGTATTTCTTGAACAACTTTAAGTGAAAGTGTGAAAGTGAAAGCGACGACACGACCTAACACTCCGAAGAAAAATTGGTATAAAAAATGTCAGTAAGCGATTTACCATCAGTTACCAAATATTCGACGACCCCTCGTAATGATAATAAATATATTTTTCGAGCAGCACTGTCTTGGTTGCTATATGACACAAAGTCGTCGCCAGGTTACATGTTACCGTATCAAAATAAACAAACAGTGGTATATTCTTACTCCATGAAAAGTTCCGCATTTAAAACTGCAATTGATAAAATTGCACTGAATCAAAACTGAAAACGCGAAATAATTAAGAAATAAGTTTGGCAAATAGTTAAAAATGTAAGTTAGTATCAACATATACAGGGATACTACATTATAATATGTATTAATAATCTACCGCAAATTCTAGCTTCAGACAATATAATGGGAGTAGCGTAACATTTTTCGAGTCATGACTCACACCTGCAGATATACTTGACTACCCGGCAGATTCAATGTAGCAAACGGTGATAAAGACTGTCCCAGACGCAACCAAAAACCGCTGCCATTTCGCAATGGATCAGAATTTGCCAATTTTTATGGCTGCGTCCTGTTGCTTACACTCTTCTCTAACCACTTGTGCAGTTGTTTATTCGTTTTCATTAGTTTGTTTCGAAATGCATGGAATTTCAGCAGAACAACGTCGAAAAATTGTGTACAAATGGTGCACAAAACGAGGACTGTCACTGGGAAAGATAAAAAAATGAAAGCCGTTCGAAATGCAATCAGGAAGTTCGGTGAGGATAACACCATTGAGGATGAACCGAAAAAGGGTCGAAAAAAAGGTCCTGCTAACCCTTAGTTAGATAAACGTTTACTGAAAGCGTTCGAGCAAAAGAAGGAGGTTTCAGTCCGGTATGTGGCAAAAAAAGTGGGCACTTCGAAGTCAAATGTTCATCGTGCTAAAGAACGTTTGAGTCTTCGAACCTATGAGAATCAGAAACAACCAAAACGTAGTCCGAAACAAGAAGCATCGATGAGGCCGAGGGTTCGAAAACTGTACAATACGATTCTTGCTGGAAATTTGAACTGCATAATCATGGACAACGAAACCTACATGAAACTCGATTACAAATCCTTGCCGGGACCACAATATTATACAGTGCGAGAAGGGCAAGTGTTAAACCAGCCCGAGACATCGATTGAAGTCGTTAAATTTGGTAAGAAAGCTATGGTCTGGCAGCAATTTGTAGCTGCGGTGAGATTTCTAAACCCTTCATCGCCACTGCTTCAATGAACAGCGAAGTATACATCAAGGAATGTTTACAAAAACGACTTCTACCCATGATTCGAAGCCACAAGGATCCTGTTGTCTTCTGGCAAGATTTTGCTTCTTGCCACTACTCGAAATCAATGGTAGAATGGTATACTAATAAAAATGTCACTTTAGTCCCAAAAGATATGAATCCACCAAATTGCCCACAACTTCGACCAATTGAGGAATTTTGGGTATTAACGAAGGCACATCTTAGGAAACATGTCTCGGCAGCCGAAACCATTCAACAGTTCGAAAAAGATTGGAAAAAAGTGCCAAAACTTGTCGCCAAGAAGTCTGTACGGAATTTAATGAGGAACGTTCGCAAGAAGGTGCCCCAGCTAGCCTACAATGGGTAAGTAGCAAATGTTGAGAATAATATTCTGTTGTTGTAGTCTAATACTATCAGTATATCGAATAAAATTTGAATATCTAACACTTGTGAATTATTTACAGCGAAATCAAAGTGCGTCCATACTTTCTGGGTCAGTATTTAGTTTCTCAGCTTATCAGAAACGAGATGTTGTTCGACAAACCTCTCAGGTGCTATGCTTTGGTACTTTGTGTAAAAGCTGCTGATGCTCTGACAGTGTGTAAGACCCAAGACACGCTGCAGATGGAAGTTCAGTGTTACAATACCAAGCTTAAGGACGAAACCAGTGGAGACTTTGCAATAGAAGTTTTTTATGCAAGTTTGATTACTAGTTAATTTATTGTCATAATGGACATCGATTTGACATTCAATGAAAAATCGAACGTTCACAATCTCGATCATAACATTTTTTTTCTAAGTATTCTTTAAAATTTACATTTCTATGAGAATATTTTTTCGCATCCGCAGCATTGTGCGAAAATTCCATTTATTTATTTATATTAAGTGTTAACAAATGAAACCGAAAAAGGTGGGTGGGTAATGTCAGAGACATAACTGGATGTCGTGAACACGAAAACAACTGACATGTTCCTTAACACTTCCGAATATCAATTAGTTGATCAATTGTATGAAATTGTATGTAGAATTTGAAACGATGCACCTAAACTAAAGTACAGATTAGTTACATTTAACATTCTGAACCACAAATATTATGAAATAACCAGTATAGTTCTTTATAATGAAATAATGGTGGCTCTGAAAAGAACCTTTTATGAAAGCGTTTGTGATGGAGAGTGATGAGTTGAATTCGAATTCCGATGGATGCCGCTGACTTCCGTCATCTAAATCCAAGCTGAACTGTTGCACGTGGTGCGATACTGATATGGTTGGTGTAGGTGTAGCGTTTACAACCGATTATAATCTTCCAATTAAGAAAACAATTATTCGCTGGGTTGATCAATAATACAATAGGAATAATTTATTGAACGAAACTATCAATATGCTACAGGGATTCGTTTCTAGCATTCAGAAGGGTCAAATTGCGTAATTCTCTACGACATTAAACTCTGGAACACTTTTCGCAAAAACAAAGAAGGCTTCACTTGATCTCGATTACTGTGAATTTCACACAGCGAAAAGTGCACAAATCTAACCAAGCTGTTTTAGATTTGCACTAAACTGAGGATATTTTCCTTCGATTTGCGAACAACAAATCCTAATAGTTCTTTAGAAAACTTTTAGAGCCATTGGAACGGCTGATATTGTGTAATGCTCTCCACCGTTGTATTTTCATCAATGCAAATGACTGGCAGCTGTGACGTAATCGCTCTTGTCGGAAGCGAAACTAGCTTTGCAAACGACACAAAATACATCTGCTCGCAGTGGCGATAGAATCAAAACTGATCCAATTTTTGTTAGGAGTTTTTTATTTTACGTGATTTCGTTTGTAGCTTTTTCACTAATGGGCGGTTCTAACGGCTATAAAAATAGCCGCATACAGAATTTTAATGTCGATTATTTCATTTCGGCTTTGCATTTCATTGAAAGAAACTATCACGGGATTCATTCCTGCCTTTCAGAAGGACCAAATTGTGGAACTCACTACGATATTAAGCACTGTTCGGAACATTTTGCTCGAACGATTTGTTGTACAGCAGCAGATATTTTGTTCTCTTCCTCAGAACACGTTCTGATTGGCTGGTGTTGACATGGGTCAAATGAGACAGGTTTTTCAATAGTGTACTACTGAAATACTTCAATGCTCTTTCTATACACGCTTAAGTTGAAAAAGTTCGATTCTATTGGTAGTTAGATTATATAAATCCTTTCACAAATCACTGAGCTATGAGCTTTCAAAATACGAGAAAGGCAAACGCGCCTTATGAATTATCCTCTTTGATACTCGTTTATACCAAACATTTCAGAAAAGTTTAATTTTGAACTATTTGATATTATGTCACACAACTGAAAATTTTATCATAAAATTGTGATCATATTTCCGATGGCATGTCGCAAGAATTATGTTGATTCATTAGATACAACAGGAGATATTCACGATCAAAAACTTATCACTCTCTCAGAGGGTAAATTTTGAAAAGGCACCCCATAGTAAAGTAAGTCGTATTCACGACAAAAAATAAATAAAATATACATTGGATTATCCTATTTAGTTTGATGTAAACAAAACGTCCAGTTCGACCAAATTAATAATATAGATTACATGTATGTATTGGTTTTTTCATCGTATAACAGTGCGTACGCAACGCCCAGGAACACAGCCACACTCCTCCCATACGCCAATTAATTCGTTTTCTGCACGGAGAACCCTTCGATCATAAAATTGCGATATCGCAGTTTTTGATTTTTGCGATAGTTGATTTAACTAATTTATTTTTGATTCAACCAATATGGTTTTTGATTTGCATATATTCAAGTAGTTGAAAAATATGTTGTTTTGAATGCTGTCAAATGCCGGAGACAGTTGAAAGCAAAACAATAATCGCAATGCAAAATCAACAACTTTTTTAGTTGAAATCTGTTCACGTCGCTTCAAAATGTCAATGAAAACAACATCGATGGTTAAAGCGTTTGGTGAATTGTGTTCATTCGATTTGAGAAATTTATGATAACAAGTGTTTATCTAACAGCGGTGTTGTGATAAAGTTAACCTTGTTTAAGATGAAAAAGATTTGGTGACAAATTAGAAAATGTTAATGAATGATCATCTCGTAATCTTTCAGGTATGCGCAAAAATTTTATGCTTCAAATTCGACCATTGATTTTCTTCCAGCAGACTGTTTTACTTCTAGCTGTTTGATACCGATGATGATGTTCATGCATTAGCAAAAAAACGCTTTTTGACATGAATTTAATTTATAAAAGTAACAGGAGCGAAGGGTTTCATACACACAGAACGCGTTGCGATTGAATGGCGCGTTTGAATTGCCGTCGCAAAAATCCAATTCCCAGTGGTTGATGCACTCAAGCTCATATAAATTGATTAAAATTTTCGCAAATCAATTACATTGCTCGAATTGATTCAACTATTTGCAATGTCAAAAACAAATAAAACCGATTTATTTTTCAACTAACAGAATTTTGTTTCAATAACAACACCAGTTATTTCAACTAAAATATTTGTTGAAATTGAAAGGTATGTGTCCTCACTAATTGACAGCATTTTTTTTTTCAAACAGTTAAATTAGTTGTTTCAACCATCGTTTCTGCTAATCGTAAAACAAAAATGACAGTTTAGTTAAAACAACAATCGATTAGTTGTACCAAATCGAATTCAGAAAATCAACTAATATTCTGGTTGAAATGGGATCGCGGGTGGTTCCGTGTGGGGAATCAATATTGCATTTTCACTGCACTGAGTAACCTTTTTGAATAATTATTTCATCGTTGTCGTCGAATAGATTACTAAATTTTGTTTCTATCATGACAGTCATATCAAGATAAAATAGTTCCCTTCTTTCAATCGCTCCACTTTGTATCAGTATATCTCTTAAATGAATTCGCCAGCCTAAAAAGATTAGGTATATTTTCAAATCGTCAACTGTGATTTCTTTTTAGTTCCAATTTTATCCTATGTATGACTTTTTTAAATAAGTATCCAAGTATGTATTGGAGCTTCGGTGCAAAGGAACCGTAAGATGAAAACTTTTCCTGGACAATTGGTAGAGTTGCTTCGTAGCGGAAAATTCTTCTGTGCAGAATTTTTTTTTATTCATTAATAATATATTTAAAGGCACACTGCTAAAGCTCTAAGATGCCAAGGGTATTTTCTTATCTTGATTAACGACTAACTTAAAACTAGGGTATTATCATTAGGGTAGTGACGTATTCCGGTCGCAATGGTCGATTCTGGCAGATTCAGTTGCAGTTGCAGTTGGCGATCGGCAATGGTCGATGGATTGATTGTAATACGAGTGTCTTCCAGATGACGATTCTACGTGGGTCCGCGAGAAACACCCCCAGGCCACGGATACCCGGCGGGTGGTCCGCATGTTGGTCATCGATTGGAGCAGTTTTCCGTGGACGATGATGGTGATGTTACCTAAGAGATTGAAAGAAAAATGGAGAAGTAATTTTGTGGAAAACGGAGTGAAAAAAGGGAGTATGGGAACGAATGACTGAATACGACAAAGATCTAATTAGTTGACATCGAGATGGTGGAGAAACGGAGGAAAAGGGAACGAAAAAATTAGTGACAGCAAAAAGATCTTGTTATTTTCGACAGAGATGGTGGACAGACTAGGGATTGGGAGAATCGGGCGAATGTTAGTCTCGAACCTATAGGTGAAGATTATTCTTAGCCTCGACAAGAGAGAGGATATTACGAGTTACACTTGTATATTAATGTGTTTAAGGTACTGGTATATTAGAAGCATATATAAACTATCCCGACTCGCCAACACATCCCGAACCGGAACCTCAGGCGGTCTACCTCGGGCCCTAAGGGATTCCAGTAGCTGCGACCTGACGTCACGATACTCTACGCACGACCACACGACATGCTCGATGTCCTGATAACCGTCGCCACAGGTGCAGAGACCGCTCTCCGCGAGCCCAATACGCCGGAGATGTGCGTTGAAGGTGTAGTGATTTGACATGAGCCGCGACATAACACGAATGAAATCGCGAATCACGTTCATCCCCCTGAACCAAGGTTTCGTCGATACCTTAGGGATAATGGAGTGTAGCCATCGTCCCAATTCGTCATTGCTCCGTGAGAATCTGTGCAGAATTGTTTTAATCTCATTCGAAATAATCAAAGTGAATAATTTTTTTCAACTGCTATGAAAAAATGAGCGTAAATAAAAGTAACTAGGGATTAGGGAAGTCGTTATATAGATCGATTAATCGATTAATAATAATCGAGAAATACTCAATCGATTAGCTATTATTTAATATTCGATTATTGATTATTAAAAAAATCCCACAGTAATAATCGAATAAATAATCAAGTAATCGATTAATAACCCAGATAATCAAATAAATTTCAATCGATTAGGCTCAAAATTTTACTCGAATTTTTAAAATCGAGTAATTCGAAAATTCCGACATCCCTACTAAGGGTACCGTATCTGTTAGTTCAATAACAAAAGTTTTTATGGAAAGGTTGCCTGTTTCATTTTTTTTAATAATCTTATTTTGACATTACGAGTTACTGAGGGGTAGTTAGTGAAAGGTTCATCTAAGTGTGGAAATCGGTTCAACCATACCTGAGGAAATTAAGCGGTAAAAAAATAATACATTTTGTCGGTTAAGTCACTTATTCCATCATATATCTGAAACCAGAAGTTGCAGCTATTTGATCTTCGAACTTGATCAATGACAAAATAGTAGATTTTGAACCAGCTTAAGAGCAATAGAATGTAATAATTGTTCATCATAATGATTCGATGGCTCCGGAACTTTCAATTTTGACCATGTTAATTCATAATCTTTTGCAAAAACCCCATCTAACGGATCCAGTTTCAGAAGTATTGACCAAATTTATGCTGTATTGCAGGAGCAAAAATAAGCAAACCTTTTGATTCACAGTTAATAATGATAGTGAGTATTATTTTTTCATATAACATATTCATTGTAGATCATGTTCGCTATGGACCGGAAAATAACGATTTTTTAAATAAATTAACTTGTTCATTTTTATTTATTTCGTGATTGATTTGGAGCTTTCACTAATGTTTCAGGTAATGATTGAACCTATGTGGAAAATGTATACACCGAGTAAAAAACAGATGGGTGAATAACAAACGAAAAAATGTTTTTATTGTTTTTACAAAAATGTTGATTTTTGGAAAGTGTTCTGCATTTTGCCTTTTCTAAGTTTTTCGACCCAATTTTATGAAAGAACGCAAACTTTTCAATAAAATAAGTACAAAAACAATATTTGGTTGAATACTACCGCTTTACTAATAATATTGGATTTTTATTATGTTAAAGTATCTTATTAAACTATTGAAAATGAAAAATGACTATGTAAAATAAAAAATGAGCAAACATGCATAAAGTAGTTTACGCGGGAATTTTTTATGGACTACAAGAAACGTAATTTGTAATCGCTGCAATGAAAAGTTCTGTCACAGCCGCCATATTTATCAAACATTGCTCCATACGGCTACCATTGGCTCCAATCCATGGCGCATAACTTGTAAGTTCAGTACACCCGTACAGTACATACTACACACCAGCAGGAATAGTAAATCTTTCTGAAAGTGCATTATTCAGAGAAACCTGGAATGCTCTATCTGCAAGATATTTTTTAATAATTTTAATAAGATACATGGGAAAAATATACCGACGCAGTTTAAACACCAGGCCATCGTGCCACACATTATCGAATGCCTTTCCAATATCCAATATTGCCATGGCAGTCGTTTTTTACACTGATTTGTTTTGCTGGATGACGTTGTTAACCCTTGTGAGTTTGTGGATGGTGGATGATGATTTCCGGTACCCAAACTGTTCTTCCAGTAATATATCCTGTTCATCTGCGAAAGCGAGAATTTGCCTTTGTATTGACTTTTCAAACAGCTTGGCAGAGAGTAAGCTGGTGGGCCGATAGCTCTTGGAAAAGGAAGGATCTTTCCCCGGTTTCAAAACTGGGATAATTTTAGCTAACTTCCACATTGAAGGGAAGTAGCCACGCTCCCAGCACCTGTTAAAAATTTTAACTAAGAAAACAAATGAGTTTTTTTCACACTAGCTCATTTGCAGTGACTCTACACGGAAAGACCGAAATCAGCATTTTGGCGAAAAAATTAGTTGATTTTCTGATTTTAGTTAGTTGTTTTTTGAGACAACTTCTTACTCTTACTTTTGCTAATTTAGATTTTTTAAATTCTAATTCCCTCAATAAAAATAAAATATTTGATGAAATGACTATTTTTTTAATTGAATTCACCAATTAAACGTGCTGTCATTTCTTAGCATAGGCATACTTCATTTCCATTCATCTAATTTTTTAGTTGAATTAGAGAAATAAAACGTTGTTTCTAACCAACATAAATAGCTCAATTGGTTTCTGCAATTTGCAGCTATATGGCGCTCTGTCACCGAAAAAACGTTAACACCGCAATGACTACTAGCCACTAGATGGCATCGAAAAAAAAAATTCTGTCGCGGTTGTCTTTTCTTTATTGGCAGGTATAAATACGATGTTGTATTGGAGAAAAAGTCATAAACAAACATCAACTTTTTATTGAATTTTTTCTTCTAAGTCGCTGTTTTCTTCATTCGACTTCGCGAAATCGACAATCGCTTCAAATGCGCACAAATTCTGAATAAATACACTTTCCACTAACAGTTTACGCCATTTTTACATACCGGTTTAGAAATTTAAATATGGATATATCGTAACACATGCGAAAAACATCTAAACAGTTTTCAAGCAGTTTCAACAATACTGTCCCTTTTAGCTTTTTAATGGATTGTTTTGTTTTGACACTTCTCATGAGTTTTTGGCTAATAAACTTGTTAATAAAACCAATTTCATTTTTGTTTTCTTTGTGCTGTCCTTCAGTAATGATGGTGATAGATAAATAGGCGCAGAGCTAATTTCGGTCGTTCCGTGTACTTTCCTCAGGAACCAAGCTGTCTGATTGGTCAACCTCAGTTACGCTATCAGATATGGCTTTTCCATTTGGACTAATAATGTTGAGTCCTAAACTGTGAGGATTCTTAGTGTCAGTAGGATCCATAGTACTAGTCATGCAATGATTCTGTACACTAAGAATCGGCTGCGAAGTCTGTTGAAACAGAACGGCCAAATTCCACCAAAGGAATGTAATGCCAAGACTTTGCTTTGCCTAAATTGTGAGAGCACACAAACTGCTGGCCTAGCCTTTGCCTTCTCTACTGGTGTGATTAAAGGTCAGCTGCGTCCTGGTGTGACATCAGAGGAGGAATAGGCTTCGTTTTTTAAGCACCTTCGTTAAGCACCAGAAGGGCTTTGAATGTGGGGGAATTTCTCGAAGCTTTAGCTGGAAGTTCCTGTTGCGAAGCTCAGTTATCCTTTCCTGGATTATCCTAGTTAAGTTGTTATAAGAGGTCTTCTTATCTAGGAGGCCAGTTCATTAATACTGCCTCCGGTAGATATTTCGAAGTCGGAGTATCTTAGTGACACTGTCAATTTGAAGAGATGAACTCGGCATATGTTGTACTGGAACCGACCTATCACGAGCGACTGTGATTGAATGCTGGACGGAAGATAGAGCCGCATCGATTTCCATCGGGGAATCTAGTGGCGAATCGATATTAATAAGTTGGTCGGCGATTTGTTGAAACTGGACCCAGTCGGTGCGATAATAGTTCCTCCGAGGTTGGATAGACACAGTTTCTGGTGAAGATCCCAACGTCAAAATTACTGGAAAGTGGTTGCAAAAGAGCTCGTTGAAGACAACCGGAGAACTGTTTATGGCAATGCTTCTGATGAATAAATCCAAAATGGATTGAGCTCCCGATCTGGAAAGTCGCGTCCGGAGCGAGGATGTTGTACTGTCCAGCTTCGTAATCTTCGGCGAGTACGAATCCGTTTCGATTCTGTCTTTTGTTTTCCCAAAGATCATGCCGTGTGTTCAGGTCCCAAGCAATGATGAATTTGTTCTGTCGTCGAGTGAGCATAGTCAGATCTCGCTTCAATAATGCACACGTACCATCTCGAAGATTGGTTTGTTTGGGGCAGTACGCTGCAATGATGATGATGGGTCAAATCGTCGTTGTATTCTCAATTCCGATGGCTTCTATAAGTTGCATTTTAAAGGCGGAGAGAAGCCTGTGCTGAATGGATCGTTTATTGGCAATGACAACTCCCCCTCCTCTGGTAGTTGTCCTGTCGAGTCTGCGAGTTCTGTAATTGAAAATAAAAATAGAAATTTCAGGTTTAAGATGAGTTTCGGCATTCTTCTCTTGAAGAAAGTCGGACAATTCATCGGTTTTGCTCCTGAGTGATCAAGCATTCTAATTTACTACAATCAACTCATTATATTGCATATACGATGATAAATTTGACTAAGGCGTTGATTTGATCTAACCGCGTTCTGCAGTTTCGTAGTTTTGTTGTCATTGTTTCAAAAACAAGAGAATAAGCCACCGGAGTCATCCTTTGCTTGTGGTTGATTATTGCCCCATCCAGGAGGAATTTCAGAGGAAGAATCTTTTTGTGATCCAGCGGCTGAATCTTTTGGATTGCTGTAAGGAAGTGGCTCAAATTTCCTCTTCGGTGGGAGCCGTGGGAAATTAATTTCATCCTTCTGTGGAACATTCATGAGCGTTGATTGTTTACAAGACGCCTGTTGTCAAATTTTTGTGAACTCAGCACGTTTGGGACACGACTTGATAGTAGATGGATGATTATTTTGTAGCCTTCAGTACATAAACGGATTGTTGCCTGTTGTCCTTTGCTGATCAGCGTGTTGAAATCCGAGCGTAGAGTGGATGGAAGTCCTTGAGGTAGAAAGGCAGCATTTTTCCTTCTTCTGCAGTTCGTCTTCGACATCAATTGGCAGAACACTGGCTGTTACTCAGCAAACGGTCGCTTACCTATGCATCACTTGGCTTCAGACGTTTAGCATCCTTTGGATCCTTCTCGGATCTGCGGCAACTGCGAATAAAAGATAAAACAAAATAACGAAATTAGGCGTAGCAGGTTATTCGTCTATCCACATCGAGTGTTAGATGACGAGTTGAACGATTTTCAGTCAAAGTTAACCTTTTATACTCGTTCTGTAAATAATCGGAACTGATATGTGCCTGACTACCTCAAAATTGACGTCAGGGTGCGAAAAAGGCGCTTGCTTGATGAATTTTCCTCATTATATCCAAAATTATTAGAAAACTTTGTTTTTCAGTTCAGTTATCTCACACTTTTGGAAACTTTATAACGAATTGATGATTATATTTCCAATAGTTTGTAGAAAAAAATATTTTGTTGGATTAAGTACATCAAGAGATATTAGCGATAAAGCTCTTCCCATTCTTGTACAGGGTATGTTTTGAAAAAATTACATGATTAGCCCAAATGTATGCAATTATATCTTTGTACATACTTGCGATACCGATGTCGATATTTAAGCTTGTCTTCGCCAAGCTTGTGTTCAAGTTTTATATGCACTAAGTTTTTCATATAGCGTTGTTTCTTTACCATTACTACCATTCTGCGATTTCGATTGAAGCGATTAATTTTTTCTCATTATAAATCGAGTTCATCTTATATAAATTAGAAATTAATCTTATAGTATGTTCACATTAGCGCTGATATCAAATGATATACGGATATACTTGATATCCGATGATATCATGTGCGATATCACTTGATATCCCATACAATTCGATGTCAACGCGTATCACCATTTTGGCATGATATCCGGGATATCATGTACGATATCATGTCGACTTGTCAAAAGTCGCAACTAGCAACACGGATGATGGCATTGAACGCACTCATTTATGAACGTCACTTTGAGAGTGACAATAAACAATCATTATAATTTCAAATTTTTCAACGAATACTGGCGTTCGGAGACCATTAATTGCAAGACTTCAATTATTGATTGAATTGTAGGAGAGAAAAGCAAGATTATTGATCTTACTCCTAATGGGAACATTCAATATGTCAATTTGATTGTCAAACGATATCATTTCGATCATATGTGAACACTCCCGCGTGATATGCATATCATCTCGGTATATCAAGTGATATAAGCGCTAATGTGAACATGGTATTAAGCACTCTAAATTTACCCTGTGGTAATTGCGAATTTCTCTGGCGAAAACGAAATAACATTGAATTTCAGTTCCACTGCAACTATCGGGCTGATCGGACGCAAGTTCGTGTTTCTCCAGTAGTGCGGTGAATTGTTTTATTCCGCTTTCAAGGTCATTCCGTATTCTATTGTCTGCATCAGTGCGGTCGAGTGATAGTTTGAATTAATCCGCCCTCAAGGTCGATTGTGAGCTGTGTAAAGAAGCACTGTGTGGTACCGTTAGCCAGGGCCCGCTGGGCGCTGCTGCTGTATTGTTAACAAATACATTGGACAGTGTATAGTTAAATAACGTGTAAGGTGCCATTGTACAGTGCAGAAAGAGACTGCAAAAAAGTGCTTTTCTTGTAGGAGGTTTTTTGCACTTTATTGATAAGGAATATTCATCGATTGCCTAGGACCGGGCCTTGTCGGCCGTTCACCCTTTGAGAGCTAAAGCTAAATATTTTTTTCCCCTGTTGTTCAATAACACTACATTTGTCCTAAAATATTAACCCGCACGGACACATTTCCGTGCCATGACAAAAGACACAGAATTGACAGTCCTCCCTCCAGATGACAAAATGGAATCATCTGATAGCCAAAAATTTTGTGTTAAAAATTATCCCGATGGGCTTGCACTTCCCGCCGGATCGTACGCGGTTTACATCCGGCCAAAGCAAACGGAAAAAAAGACGGGTGGGTAATGTCAGAGACATAACTGGAAGTCGTGAATACGAAAACAACTGACATGTTCCTTAATACTTCCGAATATCAATTAGTTGATCAATTGTATGAATTATGCAAGCATTCCCCTTTTTCACATTTTTCGCAAAAACAAAGAAGGCTTCACTTGATCTAGATTACTGTGAATTTCACACAGCGAAAAGTGCACAAATCTAACCAAACTGTTCTAGATTTGCACTAAACTGAGGATATTTCCTTTCGATTTGCGAACAACAAATAATAATAGTTCTTTAGAAAACTTTTAGAGCCATTAGAACGGCTGATTTTGTGTAATGCTCTCCACCGTTGCTTTTTCACCAATGCAAATGACTGGCAGCTGTTACATAATCGCTCTTGTCGGAAGCGAAACTAGATTTGCAAACGACACAATATACATCTGCTAGCATTGGCGATAGAATCCAAACTGATCCAATTTTTGTTGAGAGGCTTGTTTTTACCTGATTTCGTTTGTAGCTTTTTCATTAATGGGCGGTCCTAACGGCTATAAAAATAGCAACATATAGAATTTTAATTTCGATATTTCATTTCCAAATTGTGGAACTCACTACGATATTAAACACTGTTCGGAACATTTTCTCGAACGATTTGTTGTACAGCAGCAGATATTTTGTTCTCTTCCTCAGAACGCGTTCTGATTGGCTGGTGTTGCATTGGGTCAAATGAGACAGGTTTTTCAATAGTGTGCTTTTGAAATATTTCAATGCTTTTGCTATACACGTTTAAGTTGAAAAATTTCGATTCTATTGGTAGTTAGATTATATAAATCCTTTCACAGATCACTGAGCTATGAGCGTTAAAAATACGCGAAAGGCAAACGCGCCTTATGAATTATCCTCTTTGATACCCGTTTATACAAAATATTTAAAAAAAGTTTAATTTTTAATTATTTGAGATTATGTCACACAACAGAATATTTTATCATAAAATTGTGATCATATTTCCGATGGCATGTAGCAAAAAATTTGTTGATTCGTTAAATACAACAAGAGATATTCACGATCAAAAAATTATCACTCTCTCAGAGGGTAAATTTTGAAAAGGCACCCCATAGTAAAGTAAGTCGTATTCACGACAAAAATTGAACATCCATAGATTATCTAAAGACCTCACCTCGCGATATTCTACAATACAAAAGATTGAGAAAGTATGCACAGACAAGCTTAGGGTCTTGTTAGCCAGTGCAAAACAGGCTAACGAGATCGTTCAAAGTGAGCATTTCACGCGGGAGTATCGCGTATACGTACCAGCTCGCGAAGTCGAGATAGACGGCGTGATCACCGATCCGAGTCTGACTTGCGAGGACGTTCTTAAGCATGGGGCAGGCGGTTTTAAAAACCCCTTACTCAAGAACGTTAAGATACTGGACTGCAAGCAATTGCGTTCAGTATCGACCGCTGAGGATGGGACTAAGTCCTATATCCAATCAGACTCGTATCGGGTGACTTTCGTTAGCTCGGCTTTGCATAACCACGTCCTCCTGGACCGAGTTCGTTAACCTGTTCGCCTTTTTGTGCCGCGGGTCATGAACTGCACCAATTGCAAACAATTGGGACATACAGCATCCCATTGTTGCAATAAATTCCGGTGTATAAGTGTGGAGGGAGTCCTGCGGATAACTCCTGCAGTGGAGACAATGAAAAGTGTCTCTACTGTAAGGAGGGGCCGCATGACCTCTCTGATTTTCCCGCGTACAAATTGCCCCAAGATAAAATGAGGCGTTCACTTAAGCAACATTTAAAGCGTTCTTTTGCTGAAATGTTAAAGAGTGCTACGCCTCCAGTAAACCTATACGCTTGTTTGGAAACTGACGAGAGCGAATATGATGACCCCGTCGAAGGTACATCTTCGGTTGTCCCTCTTAGCTCATCATACAGAAAGAGAAGAAATAAATCTTTTCAAAAGCTCCCTAGTAAGGGTTCGAAGGTGTCCTCTGACGGGTCTCGAAAAATTACAACAACTGGTAGTGATGGCAAAAAAACAGAGAAAAAAGCTCCAATCCTTGGAAAATTAAATTCCGAGCAAGAATTTCCATCACTTCCTGGGACTTCAAAACCCCCGAAAGTCTCTAAAGATTAGTCAGAAAATTTTCCAAATACTGGGTTTGTTAAATTCTCCGATATTGTGGACTGGATCATGTCTACTTTCAATATTTCTGAACCTCTCAAAAGCCTGATAATGGCTTTTATTCCTACAGTTAAGACATTTTAGAAGCAGTTGACTGCAAAATGACCCCTTCTTTCAGGTCACGAATACAATCACTGTTATGCAGAGGAATTGTAGAAGTATCATCCCAAAAATAGATCCTTTCAAATTTCTAGTAAATAATCTGAAATGTGACTCATTTGCATTGTGCGAAACTTGGCTAACTTCTGAAATACCCTTAAACTTTCACGATTTAAACATTATTCGTCTGGATCGAGATAATTCCTATGGAGGAGTACTTTTGGGATCAAAAAGTGCTATTCTTTCTATCGCATTAGCCTCCCCTCGATACCAGGTATTGAAGTTATCGCATGTCATGCTACAATCAAAGGCAAGGATCTATGCATTGCTTCCATCTATATTCCCCCAAGAGCTTCGGTTGGGTATCAGTGGCTCAGTGATATCATTGAGCTCCTTCCTGTACCGACGTTGGTTCTAGGAGACTTTAACTCACACGGTAAGGGATTAGGCTGTCTTCTCGACGATAACAGATCAACTATGATCCATGATATTTGCGAACACTTCAATATGACAATATTGAATACGGGAGAAATGACACGGATTCCTGAACCACCAGCAAGATCAAGTGCGCTTGACTTATCCCTTTGCTCGACATCGCTACGGTTGGACTGCACGTGGTAGGTGATCTCTGATCCCCACGGTAGCGATCATCTACCTATCGTGATCTCAATCGCCTACGGATTAAGACCATCGGAGACAATCAATGTTTCGTATGACCTCACACGAAATATTGATTGGAAATGCTACGCAAATTCGATATCTGAGAAACTAGAAACAACACAAGAACTTCCTCCGGAGGAAGAGTACACATAAATTTATTTATTTATTTATTTATTGTTCTCTAATTCATCCGACAATAAACGGTCTTAATGAATATAATGTAGTCAAGTTATAAAATAGTGGAACGTAACACTTTCTGCGCAAATTTATGTGTAGGTTCGCCGAAATCGAAGAAATGTTCAACAGTCCCAAATGTTCTGATGCATGCTGTTATCGGTTCATAGAATCCAAACGTCGTTCGGTGAAATCTCGGTTGAAGTAAACCAGTAGAACGTAGCGATCGTTGTGAAGCACGGAAATCAAGACTCGATAAAAGCTTCGAAGAGTCAATATCGCCGTTTACTATTTTCGCAACAATAATTGCTTGCTGAATTTTTCTGCGCCGTTTCAATGTGTCCAAACCAATCAGATGGCAGCGATCGGGATACGGTGGAAGATCTAGCGGATTTTGCCAGGGTAGATTCCTTAGAGCGAATCGAACAAATCTTTTCTGCACACGTTCAATTCGTAAACTCCAAGCTAGTTGATACGGACTCCAAACTATGCTAGCATTTTCAAGTATATGCCGAACTAGAGAGCAGTATAATGCCTTCAAACAATGTGGATCCTTAAAATCACGTCCGATCTTAGCAATAAATCCTAATTGTCGAGTCGCTTTTGTAATTAGTGTGGAACGATGTAAATTAAAAGTTAGTTTGGAATCCAACAAAACACCAAGGTCATTAACACGATCAACTCTTTGAAGCGTTTGTCCGTCAATTTTATAGTTAAAAAGTAAAGGATTCAAAATTCGGTGGAATGTTATGACCTGACATTTTGCTATGCTGACGATAAGCCAGTTCCTTCGACACCAGGTAACAAATTTATCCAGAAGCTTTTGAAGACGCACGCAGTCTTCAATAGAGCGTACCTCAAGGTAAAGTTTCAAATCGTCGGCGTAAACTAATTTGCAGCCGCTATCGAGCAGCAAAAAAGCGTCATTAAAAAACAGCGAGAACAGAAGTGGACCCAAGTTGCTGCCTTGAAGTACACCAGATATGTTCGAGAACGAGGATGACATACAGGAATCAAGCTTGACTCGCAAGACTCTACCACTTAAGTAAGAGCAAAGTAAGTCAATGAACTTTTGTGTTGCGCCCAGACGCGATAACTTGCACAAAAGAATACGGTGATCAATTCGGTCGAATGCCGCTTTTAGATCAGTATATACGGCATCAATTTGTACTTTTTCCTCAAAACGTGAAATACAGGTCGAGGTAAAATCCAGAAGATTAGTACTGACCGAACGCCCGGGCATAAAGCCGTGTTGATCAACTGAGATGTAATGTTTTGTACGAGAGAACAACTCATTGCTCACTATTATTTCGAAGAGTTTTGAAGCAGCAGACAAATTCGTTATACCACGGTAGTTCCTTACATTGTTACGATCACCGTTTTTTACACGGGAAACATATAAGACTGCTTCCAAATTATCAGGAAGATTCCTTCTTCAAATGATCTATTGAATATCAAGCAGAGAGGAACGGCTAAAACAGTTTCACAATTGCTGTAGACTGCTGCTGGTATACCATCAGGCCCGATCGAGAATGAACGTTGCAATTTCTTTTCCGCTGCAACAACCATTTCAGGAGTAATATCGAAAGTGTCGATGTGCACTAAGTTCTCAGGAACATCCAACGCTGCAACCTTAACTTCGATATCAGAGGCAGTATTTCCAGCAAATACCGAAGCAAAGAACTTTGCAAACAAGTCGCAAGACTCCAATGTTGATTTGGATACAACACCATCGTAACAAACAGATGAAGGAACTGATGAAGATTTACGTTTAGAATTCACAAAATTCCAAAAATTTTTGGGATTCCGGCGAAGATCAGTTTGTACCCGCATAACGTAGGCTTTGTATAACCCCGCATTCAACCTACGATAGTTTTCACTAGAACTTTTGAACATTCGTAGTGTTTCAGAGCTATGCCATCGACGATGTTTACGCTGCCAAACATTGCGAACCCGTTTTAATTCACGCAACCTTACTGTGGACCAAGGAGGATTGATGGGCCGTTTGACGAATGGTAAATTTGAGCTAAACCATTGAAGTAACGCATCGCAGAAAACGCTTGCCATTTCATTAACATTATCTATCCCTTGTAAATATGTCCAATCAACAATCCGCAAATGTTCTAGTAAAGCAGTAAAATTAGTTTTACGATAATTTAACATCCTCGATTCATGAATAGGCTCCGATTGCAGTGAATTCTTCACACAGTCAACAGGCACCGAAACAACTAGAGGCGGATGATGCGGGTCGACGGGTAACAGAGGAGCAACACTACGCTCAACAACTAATTGACGCTCTGAAGAGCAAAATATTAGATCGAGTACTCGCCCGAGATGGTTTCTTTGTTGATTCGCTTGACAAAGTTTCAAATAATCCATTCCATCGATCAGTGCCGTACTTGCAGCGAGTAGCAAAGAGGAACAGATGAAATGTTCTTCCTCATGTCGTTGATTCCATACAGTCCGGGGCTGGTTGAAATCGCCGCACACTAAAATAATATCATTAGCAGAGCCTTTGCTACACAGCTCAGAAACAGTTGAAACGTGTGCATCTATCAAATCGACGTTTTTGCTTTTATCAGGAGGAATGTATATACCGCATAGAAACAATTTTATTCCACGTACGGTAGCGCTAGCACACACTTGTTCAATAGAGTGTCCATTCCGCGTTTCGATGATAGTGCTGGCATATTTTTGTGAGATGGCAATTAATACGCCACCAAATGTTGATTTCTCACTATTTGCTGAGCTGCGATCGCAGCGGAAGACATTGAAGGAGTTCCAAAACAGCTGCTAGGAGTTGATACGGTCGTCGAGTCCAGTCTCAGTTAAAATGATTATGTCAAAATTACAATCAGCTGTTGTCAAGAAAATTTCGTCGATTTTTGTCCTCAAGCCACGAACATTTTGGTAGTACACCCATATTTGTGCCTCGTCACGTTCCTCATGCTGCAACGCGGGGTCATTTAGTGTTGTGAAAGAAAAATCAGTTGGAAAATACTCGCCTCTGGTGGAAACCCGGAGGTTTCCACCGTCCACAGTACAGCGCACGGAAATAGATTTATTTAATAACTCTCCGAACTGGTGGGAAGTACACGGCGATCTAAGTTTTTTGGCAGATGCACGAATTCCCGCAACAAGATTCCGACGGGCCAAGATGATGGGTCCAATGCTTTAGTTTTTAAGCCAGGCTCCAATCCAATTTTAAATGATATATACGAAAAGCCGGTAACATCCTGCCCTTTTGGCACAAGCCGAACTAGATCCATTGGTTCTGTTACACCCAAGCAGCGAGAAATAATTTTTCGTACGTCATCGTCCGTGATCAACGGGTTGAGACCAGAGAGGTAAAGCCAAAACCTATCGGCGTTTTTAGTAACATTACGTACGGACAGATCGCTTAAATCGATTTGATTGGTACCACAATCGGTCGGAGCTTGAACAGTATTATTTTCTTCAGTCCGGCGACGCTTTGCACCCCTAGGTGTAGTTGAGTTTAGTGCTGGCCATTTAGGCTGAGAAGACGACATGCCGTCAATTTTTTTATTCAGAGCAATTACTGCTTCAGAAAGCTGTTGGACTTGCGCAGGTAATTGAACCAAATCGATATGCGAGTCAGGCGACACGGTTGGCACTTGAGTCTCAGCAATATAAGTGCGAATGCTTCGACCATTTAACTCTTCTCTGCAAGCGGTACACAAGAGCATAAGCTTACCTTGGGTAAAGGCATCTCGCAAACCTCTAGTGTTTATGCCACAACAGTTTTGGCTGATGTGCAAGTAGGCATCACAGAAGCCGCAGCGCATCGGTTCGATGTCGTTCACATCGAGTTTACATTCGCCGCATTGTTTTTTTTATCCATCTTGTTGTCTCCACTGCTTCGTGATACACGGATGGTAGATAGCGAGACAGTAAGAACTCAACGAAGCCAGATACAGATGATAGCAATGAAGTTGCTTGGCGCGTAAACGAAAACAAATAACCAGGCACTTTATCAAAAATGACACTGGGATTTCTGGCTAGATACAACACAACCAGGTGGTATTTCACGCTAGGATTGTTCCGAAGAGTCTCCCAATAACGATTCACGGGTTCTCGGTTCCAAAACGAGAGTTTAACGACGATAATTTTGAAATACTTTTTGCGCATAACAATAGTAAACAAACTCAAACTTAACGAAACTGATAACTCTCGTTTTTGGCTGGCTTGATTCTCGACTCCGCGATTCAAGCTCAGACGAAACGTGTACTTTGCACGAAAACAAGCATGGTGGGACAAAGTGTGCTCAGAATTAAACGCGAAGAGGGCTTCATCATTTATCGAGTATAGGAAAAACGGAACACCTAATAATTATAGATATAATGCGGCATTAGACTCTAAAATGAAAAGCTTGATTAAAGCGAAGAAAAGCGGTTATTGGCGTCGATTCGTAGACGGATTATCGAAAGAAACATCAATGAGGACTCTTTGGAACACGGCCCGACGAATGCGTAACCATAACACCAGGAACGAAAATGAAGAATATTCTAATCGCTGGATATTCGATTTCGCTAAAAAAGTATGTCCTGACTCTGTTCCGGAACAGCGATCATGCGCGTCGCCTCTTCAAAGATAAACGAAACACCTTTTCCTATGGTAGAATTCTCACTTGCGCTCTTGTCGTGTAGCAACAAATCTCCGGGGTTAGACCAAATCAAATTCAACTTGTTGAAAAATTTGCCTGACTCCGTTAAAAGGCGCTTATTGAATATATTCAATAAGCTTCTTGAGGATAATATTGTCTCACATGACTGCAGACAAGTAAGAGTTATCGTCATTCAAAAACCATGGAAACCAGCCTCCGATCACAATTCGTATCGGCCGATTGCCAGCACAACTACTGCTTCAACTAGGAAGTGAAAACATAGCTCAGGTCTTCACATTCAAATATCTCGGGGTCTGGCTCGACTCCAAAGGCACCTGGGGATGTCACATTAGGTATCTGAAACAAAAATGCCAGCAGAGAATAAATTTTCTTCGCACAAAAACCGGAACTTGGTGGGGTGCCCACCTAGGAGACCTGATCAGGCTTTACCAAACAACGATATCGTCCGCATTGGAATATGGATGCTTCTGTTTCCGATCCGCCTCGAACACCCATTTCATTAAACTGGAAAGAATTCAGTATCGTTGTTTGCTTTTTGCCTTAGGTTGCAGTCGACTAATACGATGAGTCTCGCGGGCGTCTTACCATTAAAAAATCGATTCTGGGATCTCTCATATCGATTGCTAATCCGATGCGATATCTTGAATCCGATGGTGATTGAAAACTTCGAAAGGCTTGTCAAGCTCATTTGTCAGACCCGTTTTATGTCCTTGTGTTTTGATTACATGGCTCAGAATATTAATCCTTCTTCGTTTGTTTCCAACCGTGCTCATTTCTCGGATACTTCTGATTCTACGGTGTTTTTCGACACATCCACGAGAGAAGAGAATCGTGGAATTCCGGATCACGTACACCCTCGAGTGGCCCCTAATATCTTCTATAATAAATTCAGAACAGTCAACTGTGAAATGGTGTTTTACACTGACGGATCAAATATCAACAGGTCCACAGGCTTCGGCATCTACAATAAAAACATCACCGCTTCTTACAAACTCAGTGATCCGGTTTCAGTTTACGTCGCAGAATTAGCTGCTATTCAGTACACCTTCGAGATCATTGAAACCTTGCCCAAAGATCATTACTTCATTGTCACGGACAGTCTAAGCTCAATAGAAGCTCTCCGGGCAATGAAGCCAGGAAAGTATCCCCCGTATTTCCTGGGGAAAATATGGGAACATCTGAGAACTTTACCTGAACGGTCTTATTCAACATCGTTAGTCTGGGTCCCTTCGCATTGTTCCATTCCGGGCAATGAAAAGGCAGACTCATTGGCTAAGGTGGGCGCATTAGAAGGTGATATATATGAAAGACCGATCTGCTTCAATGAATTTTTCAGTATCTCTCGTCAGAAAACTCTCGAAAGTTGGCAAACTTCATGGACGAATGACAAACTCTGACGATGGCTACACTCCATTATCCCTAAGGTATCGACGAAACCTTGGTTCAGGGGGATGAACGTGAGTCGCGATGTCATTCGTGATATGTCGCGGCTCATGTCAAATCACTACACTTTCAACGCACATCTCCAGCGTGTTGGGCTTGCGGAGAGCGGTCTCTGCATCTGTGGCGACGGTTATCAGGACATCGAGCATGTCGTGTGGTCGTGCGTAGAGTATCGAGACCCCAGGTCGAAGCTATTGAAATCCCTTAGGGCCCGAGGTAGACCGCCTGTGGTTCCGGTTCGGGATGTGTTGGCGATTCGGGATAGTTCATATATGCTTCTCATATACCAGTACCTAAAACACATTGATATACAAGTGTAATGTGTTATTCCTCGCTCAAAAAGTATAAACTCCACCTACAGGTTCGACACAAACATCCGCCCGATTCTCACGATCCCCGTCCCTGTCCACCATTTTCATTGGAACTAACAACATCTTTTTTTTTGTCACTAACCTTTTCGTTTCCCCTTTTCTATCGCTTCCCTATCTTTTCACCATTGGCAACTAATTAGATCTTTGTCGTTTCACACATTTTGTTACTACATCCCCTTTTTACCACGTTTTCCACCATATTTACTTCTCTTTCATTCTCTTCGGCCATATCATCATCACCACCCACGGAAGACCACTCCAATCGATGACCACCATGCGGGCCTTCGTAGCCTGGGGGTGTTTCTCGTGGACCCACACGGACCGAAGGATGCGGCGAACATGAATATTCACACTCATGCAATATTCAATTCACCGGCCACTGCCGATCCCCAGCTGAAAACTGAATTCTCGAGAATCCGCTACCCCGATATTACATTACATAATGATACTATTTTAGTTTTAAGTTAGTCGTAATTAAGATTAGTAAATACCCTTGGCATCTTAGAGCTTAAGCAGTGTGCCTAAAAAATTATACTATAATATTGAATAAAAAAAACATCAAACAAAAATCATCCAAACTCGCATGGCACAAGCTTTAAATCGTTTTTCAGCGCTTTGTGCCTTTCTGTGTAGCAACAACCTACCTATGGCATGCGACACGAAGGACTGAAACATTAGCTATAATTTCACTTATATTTATAGATTCGCGTGTACCCAACAGTTTCGCTTTTGTATCGATTGATCAATGAGAGCGATGCTTTCCCATTGATATATGGCTTACTCCTTCAAAAACGTCATCTACGTTAAAGAAATCCAATTCGCCGGAAATTTTTATCAGGAAAAATATTACACTGATAGCTACTAATCAACATTTCAATGATATATAATTGAAAATACATGGCCATGAACATTCAAATCTATACGTAAAAAAATTTCAATATTTTAAATTGAAACTAAACTGACTGAGCTGTAACTGTTCAAAATCTGACTTCATTGCTATTTGTATTTACCCTTGAATTTCTAATTTGCACCCTTATATAGAAAGCGAAGATGTGTTCCGCATCAAAAATTATTGCAGATAAGTTTTCATCACCAAAAATCGATGAGATACTTGATAGTTTAGGCCAAGCAAAGTATTTCACGAGTCCCGGGTTGGCGGTTCAATGCATAGGGCACTGGTCTTACAAACCAGGTGTCGTAAGTTCCAGCCCCGACCTGAAAGGATTCGTAGTGTCAGTAGAATCGTAGCACCAGCTAGAGTGGTTCTGCACACTCTGAATCGGCTGCGAAGTCTGTTGAAACAAAAGGTCAAATTCCACTACAGGAATGTAATATCAAGGCTTTAAAGTATTCCACGACACTCGATCTGATGTCAGGCTTTCATAAAATCGAATCACAAGAAAACTCAAAAAATACACAGCATTCTCGAGTTCAACAGGCCACTATGAATTTAATAGACCACCATTCGGACTAAATTCCACCCAGTAGTTTCCAACGTATGGTAACAATCGCTCTGAGCGGTTTACCACCAGAGTGTGCGTTCTTGTACATCGATGACAGGATTGTGGTGGGCTGTTCAATCAACCACTATTTGAAAAATTTAGAAATTGTTTTTCAACAACTCAGGAAATATAATTTAAAATTAAACTCTACAAAATGAAATTTCTTTGGAAATGACGTCACATATTTAGGTCATCACATTTCGGAAAAAGGTGCGGGATAAAAAGTTACTTCTATGCGGTGTGTGCATTCCCCCTGATAAAAGACAAAACGAGGATGTGATCGATATGCATATTTCAACTGTTTCGGAATTGTACAGTAGAGGTTCTGCTAATGATATTGTTCTAGCCCTCCTTGGACCACTTAGATTAAGCAGACCGAGCGGATCCGCAATGGTTGGCAGGGCAGACATCGTCACTGGCATAGCTCTGAAACAAAGCGAATGTTCAAAAGTTTGAGTGAAAATTATCGTAAATTAAACGCGGGGTTATACAAAGCCTACGTTATGCGGATTCAAACTGATCTTCGTCGGAATACTAAATATTTCTGGACTTTTGTAAGCTCGAAACGAAAGTGCTCATCAATTCCTTCAAAAGTTTATCTCGATGATGTTGAATCCACGTCAACCTTGGACTCATGTGATATGGTTGCAAAAATCTTTGCTTCAGTTTTTGCTGAAAATATTACCCCCGGTATCAAAGTGGAGACCGCCGCGGTGGATGATCCTGAGAATCTATCGCACATTGACACATTTTTGATTACTCTCTTTATTACAGCAGCGAAAAAGTTGAAACGATCGTTTTCGCCCGAACCAGATGGTATTCCTTCTGCGGTATATAGTCATTGTGATTCTGTTTTAGTTGATCCTTTGTGCACTATATTTAACTAATCATTTGAGCAAGGCATTTTTCCGGTGACTTGGAAGCAGTCTTTCATGCTCCCTGTATACAAGAGTACACGAAAACTAAAGTACAGATTAGCTACATTAAATATTTTTGCATACAAATAAATATAACGAAATAATCAGTATAGTTCTCAATGATAGAATAATGGTTATTCTTAAAAGAATGAATGAAACTTATGAAGGCGTTCGTGATGGAGTGTGACGAGTTGAGTTCGAATCTATTCTGAGTCGGTGCTATGCATTTTATGTAGCAAATCAGCAGGAAGTTCTACTGCAAACTACAACTGGTTATAAAATGGGCCGTATACAGTATAGTGAAGGAAAATTTTGCCTAATTCTTTTGGGAAAACAATTATATTCTAAACAGCAATATAAAGAAAGTTGATGTCGATTATTTCATTTCAAATTTGAATATTTCAGTAAAAGAAACTATCAAAATGATGTACGAAATAAATTTCTGGCATTCAGAAGGGCCAAATTGTTCAATTCGACAATATTAAACACTGTTTGGATATAAACGATATTAAACACTGTTGCAAATTTTGCACTGCAAATATTGCACAATACCTATCAAATTATTTTTGATTTGCACTAAACTGATTATTCTAATTTTTTTTATATATATATATATATATATATATATATATATATATATATATATATATATATATATATATATATATATATATATATATATATATATATATATATATATATATATATATATATATATATATATATATATATATATATATATATATATAATCTTTATAGTTCTTTAGATAACATATAAAGTTATAAGAAGGGCTGATTTTACATAATGTTCCCCCATTGTCCATTTTTCGTTGTATTTACTCCAATGCGAACGACCAGCAGCAGGTAGATAATCGGAACTGATACGTACCTGACTACCTCAAAGCCGTCGTCCGAGTGCGAAAAGGGAAAGCAAGCGTGATGAATTTTCCTCGCGGTTGGGTGCAACACAAATTATTGAATGGAAAATTTTGCCTAATTTTTACTCATATGGTAGAGTTTTGCGAATAAAGCTCGGCTCCTGTGTATCATTTCAGTTTCCAAATCTATTTGGGGTTCCTCAAGACAGTAATTTGTGTTGGTTGCATATTGATTGACAAAGGCTCCAGAGAGTTGATCATGTTAATGATTTTGGTGTTTTGTTAGATGCCAAGCTCACCTTTAATCTACATCGTTCATCTATCACTTCAAAGGCAAGATCGGGCGGGACTTCAAAGATCCGCATTGCTTGAAAGTGTTATATTGCTCCTTGGTTCGTCGTATACAGGAAAATGCTAGCCTAATTTGAAATCCAACAATCATGAACTCTTAGGTTTTATGTTTCGAATTGCTAAAAGTTTTCGTAACATAGTTAGACTGCTTAACAGCCCTTTATTATGCACTGGTCCGGTCAATCCTCGAATATGCATCTATTGTTTGGTCACCTCATTACCAAACTGACATCGATCGTGTTGAAGCTATTCAACGTAAATTCATTAGATTCGCTCTTCGCAATCTACCATGGAGTGATCCATTTAACCTTCCAAGCAACGTGGATCGCTGCCGCCTTATTGACTTGGATCAGCTGTCTGTTCGAAGGAATGTTCACAAGGCCGTTTTCATAGCGGACTTAATACAATCGCGTATCGATTGTCCTAATCTCTTACGGTTGGTCAATTTCGACATTCATCTTCGCAGTCTTCGTTCACACCCGTTTCTTAGAATTCCCGCTGCTAGAACCAACTACGGGTATAATGAGCCTTTTTCTAGTATGAGTCGTTTATTTAATAGTTGCTCCGATGGTTTTGATTTTCATCTATCCCGAAATGCAATAAAGCGATTGTTCCGTGATTCCTTATCTATCTAGTTGTAGAGCTAGAGCAATTTTACAAGCAAATACTATACAGCAATTTGTAATGTAATTCAGTTTAACCGAAGTCTTATATTGTTCCACATGTAAACTAACTAATTCGCTCGCCTAAATTAACCCGGTCGTTCTTTCCTCTTTTTTCTGTGTTCCACCAGAAAAAAAGGTTTTATCATTAATTAGATCTACATGCCGATTCTAACCCGGTCGTTTTTTCTGTCATCTTACATTTTTTTGATAACTAATTAGATCTACATGCTGTTTTTAACCCCGTCGTTTTTTCTGTCATCCAACATCTTTTGATAACTAATTAGATCTACATGCTTATTCCAACCCCGTTGTTCGTTTGCGCTCGTTTAGCATCCCCTCCGCCAACCCTTGTATACAATTTATCTATCCACTTTTCTCCTCGCTCTAGTAGTTTAAATTTTCTTTCAACTGTTAGTTTTAATTCTAGTGTTAAGCCTAAATTTATCTGTTGGATCATTGTAATCTGTTGATATATATAATGAGGAGGTTTTATGCCTGCTGGAGAGAGAGATTGCCAAATTTCATCTCCACCGGGCTTTTCCCTGCTCACAAATAAATAAATAAATAAATAAATAAATCCGTATCAGTTGGCTTATAACTTACGGATTGAACGCCTACAGAAAAGATTTGTTCGTATTGATCTAAGAAACTTCCCTTGGAGGAATGCGTTTGAGCTCCCACCGTATCCGATCGCTGTCGACTGGTCGGATTCGCAGCAAAATTCAGTAATCTGTTTTCCTGCCAAAACTGCTAATATAATCAGATGTAATAAACATCTGAAATTACTTCAAACCACACTCTGTCAACCGCATGGCGAGATTGGAGATAAAATTTTAATTGATAAAACGATTCAAGAGAATCACGATTCTCCAATTTCTGGACACATTGGATATACCAGACTATATCGAAAATTAAAGTGTCATTATATATGGCCATATATGAAAAATCAATTGCAAACTATATACACATCTGCACTAATTGTAAAAAAACGTGTTTAATCCACCTATCAGTGAGATGATACCTTTTTTTATCAATCCGCATGTGTTTTTTGCATGGATATTCTTCGATGTTTCGGTTTTCTTGACATTATTTTAATCATCGTCGTTTTAAACGGCAAATTGAGATTCTAATCACTTATTACCCTGTGACGTCGAAACTGCAAATCGAATTTCAATCTTAACGTGTGACAATCGATTGAACATTCCATGAGATGTCGAAGTAAGTTCCACTTTAGATTTTTTCGTCATTATCTAAAATATTTCCAGAGCCGATATTCTGGAACTAGCATAACCCAAAATGATTCGTATGGCAATAAATTAATACGCCAAACAATTTACATCTTATATATCGGTATGAATTTTAAAAACTAACCATCCAGTAATTCCAGAATCGGATCAAATACACAAATTTTGTATGGGACCTTTTTATTGAATTTTTGGTTTTGTTTTAACAATAAATTTTAACATAAAACTTCGTATAACTCAAAAAGTAAACTTCCTATCTCAAAACCATTCAATAGCGTTCTGGGTGACGGGGAGACCTCTTATTTAGTTTGATCAAAAGTTTGTTCAGACTGGTTTAATCAAAACCGGTCCAGCCATCTCTGAGATCTCGACCTCTTAGTTGACAACACACATACAGACACACACATATACACACACGGACATTTGCTCGGTTCGTCGAGCTGAATCGATTGGTATATGGCATTCGGAAAATTTTTCGAAAATTTGAGCGAATTCTATACCTATTTTTTATATATATATAAAAAAAGGTGAAAACACACTATTAAAACGCCAGAAAATTTCGTTCACACACAAACATCTCAAAAATTTCATCTACACACTTGAAGAAGAAATCCGTTACTGCTATCATGATCATGACCAATAATTTTAACTTCTCATGAAACCATGAGCAATAACTCTTCTCCCATGGAAATTTATCATGGTTCGAAAATGCGAAACAAACACACACCCACACTCACACACACACACACACACACACACATATATATATATATATATATATATATATATATATATATATATATATATATATATATATATATATATATATATATATATATATATATATATATATATATATATATATATATATATATATATATATATATATATATATATATATATATATATATATATATATATATATATATATATATATATATATATATATATATATGTATATATATAATTTGATGCGAGGAATAATGTGCCGATCTGGTGTCTAGGGTATCACGTAATTCGTCGGGGGGTGAAGAAGTGTCGTCCTCGGAATATAGTTCGCGTATCTTATGTTTGCTAATTTGGGTCCTAATATAATCGTACTTTGTTTCTTGGTAAACTATACTTGTTAGTTGGTTAATTGTTATTTCTATATCAGTAAAGTCAGGATGCTAATATGGTCCTCAAAGTGGGCCGGTTAAAGGTCGGATGGTCGGTATGCCCAGTGACCGCTTACCAACCGCCGGCGATTGACATCTGCTTCAGGTGTTTCGAACCTGGCCACAAGTCGTGGAATTGCAAAGGCCCAGACCGGAGCAAGCACTTCAAGCGTTGCGGCGGCGAGGGGCACAAGGCGTATGCATGCGAAAGAACGCCACGTTGCCAGTCAGTCAGTCAGTGACGGAATGGGGCATTGATGTCGCGATTCTCTCGGATCCCTATCACACACCGGTAGATAACGGGAACTGGGTGTCGGACGAATCCAAGACGGTGGCAATCTTGACGACTGGTCGATACCCAGTGCAAGAGGTGGTGAAAACACAAGCGGAGGGAGTAGACATAGATAAGGTAAACGGAGTTTACTATTGTAGCTGCTACGCTCCACCGAAATGGTCAATAGACTAGTTCACCCGGATGGTCGACATGTTGACCGAAGACCTGGTGGGTCGGAAGCTGGTGGTGATAGCCGGAGACTTCAACGCCTGGGCAACGGCTTGGGGCAGCCGCTTCACCAATAGTATAGGACAGACGTTACTGCAGGCCCTCGCCAAGTTGGACATTGTGTTAGCGAATGATGGACTGAAAAGTACCTTCCAGCGGAATGGAGTCGAGTCGTTTATCGACCTGACTTTCTGTAGTCCCGGCCTAGCTGGAGATCTTAATTGGAGAGTTGATGGTGGCTACACCCATAGCGACAATCTAGCCATTCGCTACACGATCGGCCAATTGGCCAGAAGCACAAGGAGGAGTAATACTCCCAAACCTCTAGCGTGGAAGGTGGCTTACTTCGACCGCAAAACGTTTTGCGCTGCCCTTGAATTGGAGGAGCACAACGCGAACCTGAGAGGGGACGAGTTGGTCGCTATCTTGTCATGGTCGTGTGACGCGACGATGCCTAGAAAGGCTCAACCGAGAATCAACAGACCACCGGTCTACTGGTTGAATGAGCAATTTGCACGCCTTCGCGCATCCTGCCTCAGGGCTAGAAGAAGGATGCAAAGAGCTCGATCAGCGGAGATGAGGATGGAGAGGAACACGGCGTACAAAACGGTGAAGTTAGCACTAAACAGGGTCATCAGCGCAAGCAAAAGAGCCTGTTTCAACCAGCTATGCGAGGGAGCCAACTCCAACACATGGGGCGATGCCTACAGGATGGTAACGGTCAAAACGAGAGGGGCGCTAACACCCCCTGAACGTAGTCCGGCGAGGTTGAAGGAAATCATAACGGAAACCTGGAAAACCCCCAGGGGATTCATCGGCTTATAGACCAATCTGTCTGATCGACACTGTGGGTAAGCTCCTTGAGAAAATCATCCTCAACAGGCTAGCCCCCTTCATTGAGGAGGGAGGACGACAGTCCACGAGGAATCCGCTACATTGCTGTAGTAACGCGTAAGAACGCGTTCAATAGTGCTTGCTGAGCAGACATGGCTGATTCCCTACTTCGACTAGGAGTACCGGAAGGGCTTTCTGGAGTACCGGAAGGGATTCTGGAAAGCTACTTCCAGAACCGTGTATTGCTCTACGAGACCGACGAAGGCACACGTAGCACTCTAATCACGGCTGGAGTACCACAGGGATCTATCTTGGGCCCGATCCTGTGGAATATAATGTACGATGGAGTACTGAGGTTGAAGCTCCCTCCGGATGTCAAGATAGTCGGGTTCGCGGACGACGTCACGCTGACAGTCTACGGCGAATCCATCGAAGAGGTCGAACGGAGTGCATCACACTCAATCTGCTTGGTGGTGGACCAGCTGCGTAGCAGGAAACTGCAACTCGCGCACCACAAAACATAGGTGATGGTGGTAAACAACCGCAAATCGGAACAGGAGGCGTTGGTACATGCCGGAGATTGCGTGATCCCTTCCAAGAGATCACTGAAGCAATTGGGTGTGATGCTTGACGACAAACTCAGTTTCAGCAAGCACGTTGAATACGCCTGCAATCGCGCATCAACAGCGATCGCGGCGCTCTCCCGTCTGATGGCCAACAGCTCGCCTGTGCGCTCCAGTAAACGAAGGTTACTGGCAGGAGTGGCAGTTTCGATCCTCAGGTACGGCAGCCAGGTATGGGCATCGGCACTAAATGTGGAACGCAACGCACAGATGCTGGAGAGTACGCATAGGCTGATGTGTCTTCGCGTAATCAGTGCATACCACACTGTATCGAGGGATGCGGCCTGCGTGGTTGCAAGCATGATGCCTATCGGTCTGATAGTGAAGGAAGACGCGGAGCGCTACAGCATGCGAGGAGACAAGAACGCCCGAAGGGCCTCCAAAGCCGCTTCTCTACGCAGACGGCAACAAAAGTGGGACAGCTCAACCAAGGGCAGGTGGACACATCGGCTCATACCTATGGTCTCAAGTTGGTTAGATAGACCTCACGGAGAAGTGAACTACGGCCTGACGTAATTCCTCACAAGCCACGGGTGCTTCAGATGGTACCTCCACAGGTTTGGCCACGCGACATCTCCTGTATGTCCTGGCTGCCCAGACGAGATCGAGACGGCTGAACACGTCTTGTTCGCATGTTCCCGTTTCGCGGCTCAAAGGAGTGAGCTACTGGAGGCATGCGGCATGGACACCACACCGGAAAACCTGATCCAGAGAATGTGCCACTGCGTAGAGAACTGGAACGCAGTGTCGACCGCGGCTTCCCAAATTGCGAGCATATTGCAGCGGAAATGGAGTGCGGATCAACAACAGGCAGCCGCGACCGCTAGCCGCGTGCAAACCTAGCAGGCTCAAGAGGAATCAGCGAATAAACGTCGGTCCGAAAGAACCTTCTTCGCCGGGAAGCTCTTCGTCGGAGTAGTCTAGATCCATCGTCGGGGACTAGACGAGTAGTACGTAAAACTGCTAGGATCGTCGGGGCGCCAGTGAACCGGAAGCTATCCTCCAACCGGAATCACTGGATCGACCCAGGTATCCTCTCGGTCGGGCGTTGGCGGGTATCGAAAGCGTCGGTTTCGGGAGGCTAGATCCTTCGGCGGGGGCTAGTCGAGTAGCCACCACAACACCGATTCGAGTCGTCGAGGCGCCAGCGAACCGGAAGCCATGATCCAACCGGAATCGCGGGACCGACCTCGGCACTCCATCGGGTGTCCCGTGTGGTGTAAGAGACTTGGTGTCGGGAGATTCTCCTTCGCCGGGGAACTCTACGTCGGAGTAGTCTAGATCCTTTGTCGGGGACTAGACGAGTACATAGTGGTGTAATACCGCTAGAATCGTCAGGGCGCCAGTGAACCGGAAGCTATTCTTAAAACCGGAATCACTGGACCGACCCAGGCACCCTCTCGGTCGGGCGTTGACGGGAATCGAAAGGATCGGTTTCGAGAGGGCCTCCTTCGTCGGGGAACTCCCCGTCGGTGTAGGCTAGATCCTTCGGCGGGGGCTAGTCGAGTAGCCGCCACAACACCGATTCGAGTCGATGAGGCGCCAGCGAACCGGAAGCCATGCTCCAACCGGAATCGCGGGACCGACCTCGGCACTCCATCGGGTGTCTCGTGTGGTGTAAGAGTCTCGGTGTCGGGAGATTCTCCTTCGCCAGGGAACTCTCCGTCGGAGTAGTCTAGATCCTTTGTCGGGGACTAGATGAGTAGATCGTCACGTGGTACCGCTAGGATCGTCTGAGCGCCAGTGAACCGGAAGTCACGCTCCAACCGGAATCATTGGATCGACTTAGGCATCCTTTCGGTCGGGTCGTAGACGCGTACCGTAAGCGTCGATTCGGGAGGACTTCCCTCGTCGGGGAACCCTCCGTCGGTGTAGACTACATCTTTTGGCGGAGACTAGTCGAGTAGTTCCGCGACGTAGCATCAGTTTTGGGTCGTCGAGCCGGAACCACTGGACCGACCTCGTCATCCAACTGGTCGATCTCTCGAGAGCAGGATGCTGATCCCCATTCTGCATATATCTGGGGAGGGTGCTGTGAGCGCCAATAGCCTTTCACCCCGAAGTAATACCTAGCGGTGGTGCCGGGGAGGTAGGGTTGAAGATCCAAGGTGTTTTAGTGGGTAGTTCCAATCAACAGTTGGGTAGGCCTGTGGAGAGTCCCACACTCCGTGCGTAAATGCATTTCACCTTGTAAAACAAAAAATATCAGTAAAGTTGATTGGGTGTATGATTCTGATGTTTCCTGTCTATGTTTTACAATGTCTTATTATATGCATTAATATAGAGTCCGTGTTAAGGTTTCTTATGTTCATATCTTGACATGAAACTTTTGCTATAATGATGATAGTTCCTATGTATAGAGAGAGCATCTGTAAGGTGTTATGTGTGAGGTGAAATAGAGTTAACTTCGTTTAGGTCTTTTGAATTTGTTTTTATGTCGTTTGACTAAATTATTGTTCATAAATATGCGATTACTGATTTAGCGTTGGTCTTGCTTCCTCTTGCTTGGGTCTTGGTACGGATATTTGGAATAACGTAAACCTCTTGACCCTCATTGATTGGTGGCGGGTCTTCTCTTCTTATATTATGATTAGTAATGTACTCTTGTGATTTTTCCATATTTCTTTTTGCTTTTGAAAAAAGTTCCTGTGCATCTCTTATAATTTCTTCTGGGTTTACAATATTGTTTTGATTAAATAGGATTTCATTCGGTGTGTATTTAGTTGAAGAATGAACGGTATTATTATATAACGCAACTGACAATTTTACAATTGATTTAGATTACCCATTGTTCTGAATTTATGTTTGTTTGTATTAAAGATTTCGATTATAGTAGAATGTGTGCGTTCTATTTGTCCGTTAGATTCGGAGGACGCTGCGTACTCTATTCGTGAACCGAGCTAGCTAAGAAAATCCCTAAGTTTAATGGATTCAAAGGTGGTTTCGAGATCTGACGTTATTTTCTTGGGTACTCCGAATGTACTAATAAATTTTCCTAGTGCTTTTTGAACATGTTCTAAATTTTTTGATTTGATGTATATCATTTGGAGAAATTTTGAGAATGGATCGATCAATGATAAAAAACAATGTTTGTTTATAATAAAGATATCCATGTGGATTGTTGCGCTTTAAAAAGTGCGTTATTTGATCTTTATTGAAGTCATTTTTGGATATAATCGTTCGTTGAAAATTTTGAAAAAGGGTTTCCTGTATGATTGTGTGACGTGAAATTTTGAAGATCATTTGGTTTCGGTAGTAGTTTAGTGGACGTTCGGAGATGTGTATGAAATAATCGAATGAATCATTGGCGGAGTGTATTGTTTGAGAGTTAGAGGAGTTGGAGAGGGTTTCAAAATGTTCTATATCGGGGGGGTTGTTGACCATGAATGTTGCATCTTCTTCGTGGTTCCTGGGATCTGTAATGTTGAAAGTTTCGTTAATATTAATTTCTATTGGTATTCTACTTAACGCGTCTGCTACGACGTTGGATTTTCCTTCTTTATATTTAACGTCATAGTCAAAGTTTTCTAGATCTAGTCGCCAACGTAGAATTTTTGAGTTTTTATCGGAGGTTTTTATGAAAGTAAGTGGTTCATGTAAATTTAAATTTTTGTCCGTATAAATAAGGTTTGAATTTATTCACCGCCAATATGATAGCCAATGCTTCTCTTTCTTTGGTTGCGTATCGTGATTCGGTGTCTGAGAGTGTTCGAGACGCGAATGCGATTAGGCATTCGATATTGTCTTGTACTTGTGATAACACAGCGCCTAGTGCGAAGCCCGATGCATCTGTAGTTAAGATGAAAGGTTGGTCGAACTGCGGGTACGTCAGTATTTGGTCTGTTGATAGTATTTGTTTTAGTGTATTAAATGAGTCTATAAATAAAGGGTCTTTTGGTTGAACAGTCGAATCTTTTTTGGGTATGGGGTCATGGGTCGCGTTATGTTTGAGAAGTCTTTAATGAACCTTCTGTAATACCCGACTAAACCAAGGAATTGCTAATTTCTTTTTGGGTCTTCGGTAACGGCCATTGAATAATTTTCTCGATTTTTTCGGGGTTTGGTTTTACTCCCTCGGACGTTATGATGTATTCTAAAAATTCGGTTGCTTTTTTCAAAAATTCATATTTACCTAGTTGAATTTTTAAATTGAAATCGGATAAACGTGTTAAAATCAGTTGTAAATTTTCCAAGTGGTTTTTCAGATTATATCCGATGATCATCTAGATATACATCTGGTTCCAATATATTCATTCAGAATGATGTTCATGGCTCTCTGAAAAGTTGCAGTAGCATTTTTAAGCCCGAAAGGCATTCTAGTAAACTCGAAGGGTCCTTTATCTGTGGAAAATGCTGTTTTTTCGATATGTTTCGGGTCCATTGGAATTTGATGGAATCCCGTTTTCAGATCGATTGTTGTAAAATATTCGGATTTTCCCAAAGAATCCAATATTTCTTCGATTTAAGGCATTGGGTATTTGTCGTCGGTGGTATGCTCATTAAGCTTCCTATAATCGATGACGACTCGTACTTTTCTTTTCCCTTAGGCGTCCATTTTTTTGGGACTACCCATATGGGCGATGAGTACGAGATTTTAGATGGCCGGATGATGCCGTTGTCTAGCATCTTCTGGATTTGTTCATGGATATCCTGTTTAAATTGGTGAGGGTACCGATAATTTTTTGTATAAATTGGAGAGTTATTCGTAGTATGGATTTTATGTTTGGTTGCGAAAGTAGACGTTAATTTTTCCTCGTTTCTTTGAATTACACGTTCATGTTTTTTTCAGAACGTTTAACAATTCAGATCTCTCTATTTTGGAAAGATGGCTTGTTCTAATTCTAGTCTCTATATCGGTATCTGGTTTGTTTTATGAAAGGTCGATGCTGTTAGGAGGAATCGTTTCGAAGTTGTTAACTTTTAGTTGAAGTTTTGGTAATTTTACGGGGTGTTTTTATGAGGAAATTATGTGTATGACTGACTTTTTGTTTTCTGCTTTGTACAAACCGGGGTGAATGAATGTTTTCTTGCAAAGTTTTTGGTAGGTTGGTACAAACCAGTCGCCATTATTTGTTCTATGGTTACACAGTGGTTATAGAGTCCTCTAGCTGGATAGAACTTCGAGTAAGATAGTTGTTTATCGAGAAATTTTATGGTTTTGTTTTCGTAATCGATGTGTGATTTCAGTTTGATAAGTGTTTCCGAACCTATTATACCATCGAAGAAATGGTGGAATTTTTTAACGTAAACTGAGAGTGGTTTGAAACTACCATTGAAGAAATCTATCTTACCTTTCCTGGTCACGTAACTCGTTGCACACACATTTTTGATTTCTGCGTCTGGGGTAATTTTGGTGGTTTTTAAAATATTAGGTGCGATAATGTTTTTGTTCGCTCCTGTGTCTATAAACATTTTAATTTGTTCTCTAGTAGTTGGATGATTGAGTTTTAAATAAGGTAAATGATTTATTTTCTCTCGTGATTTGTGTTGACCGAGTGAAAATTTAGGTCCAGTTCTCCTTCGTCTTCAGACTCCGATTCCGAAGTTGGTTCAGGTTGGGACGGTTTGTAAACGACTGGACAATGCGAAATTCAGGCCCCAATGTGGTCCTTAGCCTCTTGTCCAGTAACTCCTATCCCTACTTCCCCACGGTGCCGGCTGGGGTACGAGTAACCATAGGAAAGATCGGGTAACCAGCCCCGGTGGGAAGGGGGGGCTTGCCTTCTCTTTACAGAGAACGAGCTTACCCGAGCGTCTGTTCCCCATGTTGGGGCGGCTCGAAACAGTGTCTGTTCTCCATGTTAGGAGCGGCTGATTACCGTCCTTGTATCAGTGTGAGACTCTGAACAGTGCTGACACGATGGCCCTCCGGCGAGACAGGAGGTTGGTGCAGGCCTAACAAGCCGCCCGGAAAACACTTGTTACGAATAATCAGGATATAAATACGACTCGGAATAATCGGCAAAGACCTACGCGACGAAATAAGGACTACGATTGGAAGCTTGGCACATGGAACTGCAAATCGCTTGGCTTCCCAGGATACGGCCGAATGCTGCATGATGAGCTTCAAATCCGCGGCTTCGATGTCGTAGCACTGCAGGAACTTTGTTGGACGGGACAGAAGGTGTGGAAAAGTGGACATCGAGCGGCTACCTTCTACCAGAGCTGCGGCACAACCAACGTTCTAGTAACGGGATTTTTAGTGTTGGACAAGATGCGCCAGCGCGTGATTGGGTGGCAGCCAATCAGTGATAGAAGGTGCGTACTGAAAATCAAGGGCCGTTTCTTCAATTACAACATTCTGTAATTCTACAGCATTCTACGCGCAGCTGAAACAAACCTACTACAGCTGCCCAAGGCGTGATGTAAAACTCGTAATCGGCGACATAAATGCTCAGGTAGGCCGGGAGGCAATGTACAGGCCCGTGATCGGGCTGGAGAGCCTGCACGCGGTAACAAACGACAACGGTCAACGATGCGTAAACTTTGCAGCCTCCCGAGGAATGGTAGTTCGAAGCACCTTCTTCCCCCGCAAAGATATCCACAAAGCCACCTGGAGATCACCTGAAAAACATACGGAAAATCAAATCGACCACGTTCTCATCGACGGGCGATTCTTCTCCGACATCATCAATGTCCGCACTTACCGCAGTGCCAATATTGATTCTGACCACTACCTTGTCGCGGTTTGTTGGCGCTCAAAACTATCGACGGTGCACAATTCTCGTCGCACAGGAACGCCGGGACTAAATCTCGAGCAGCTACGTAGCATTAGTACCGCAGAGGAATACGCGCAACAACTGGAGCTAGTGCTACCAACGGAAGAGCAGCTTGGCGCGGCGACTCTTGAAGACGGCTAGAGGAACATAAGGTCCGCCGAGCTGCAACCGTTCTAAGTACGAGGTTGTCGAATCGAGGAAATGACTAGTTTGACGGCGAATGTCAGCAGTTGGTCGAAGAGAAGAATGCAGCAAGGGCGAGAATGCTGCAACACCGTACTAGAGCGAACGAGGAACGATACAGACAGGCGTGGAACAGACAGAACACGGTTTTCCGGAAGAAAAAGCGCCACCAGGAAGACTCAAGATCGCCGAAGCGATGGACCAGCTGTACCGCGCAAATGACACACGGAAGTTCTAAGAGAAAAGGGTCCGCTAAAAAAGAGGATACACACCGCAGGCCGAAATGTGCAGAGATACCAGTGGTAACCTTCTCACGAACGAACGTAAGGTGATCAACAGGTTGAAGCAGGACTATGACGAGCATCTGAATGGCGAAGCACAAGATACAGAGAACGGTATAGGAATCAATCTGGGTGCACGCTCAGCCGACGACAGATTCCCAGATCTGTCGGAGATAATAGAGGAGATCGCAAGCTGAGGAACAACAAAGCCGCGGGCAATGACAAGTTGCCAGGCGAGCTGCTCAAACAAGGAGGAGAGGCAGTGACTAGAGCGCTGCACTGGATGATTTCCAGGATTTGGGAGGAGGAGATTCTACTGCAGGAATGGATGGATGGAGTGGTATGTCCCGTTTACAAAAAGGGCGATAAGCTAGACTGTTGCAATTACCGCGCAATCACTTTGCTGAACGCCGCCTACAAGGTACTCTCCCAAATCCTTTGCCGTCGTCTATCACCAATAGCTGAGGAATTCGTAGGGCCGTACCAAGCGGGATTTACTGGAGCCCGCGCCACTACGGATCACATATTCGCGATAGAACAAGTACTCCAGAAGTGTCGTGAATACAACGTACCCACGCATCACCTATTCATTAACTTCAAAGCGGCATACGACACAATCGATCGAGAACAGCTATGGCAGATAATGCACGAATACGATTTCCCGGATAAACTGACGCGATTGGTCAAAGCAACGATGGATAGAGTGATGTGCTACGTCCGAGAATCTGGTACGCTCTCGAGTCTCTTCGAATCTCAGAGAGAGCTACGTCAAGATGATGGACTTTCTTGTATCTTGTTCAATATTGCTCTGGAAGGTGGGATTCGAAGAGCGAGGATCGACACGAGTGGCACGATCTTGCGAAAGTCCGTACAACTTTTTGGCTTCGCTGACGATATTGATATTGTGACACGTAACCTCGAGAAGATGACGGAAACCTACATCGGACTGAAAGCTGAAGCTAGGCGTATCGGACTTCACATAACTGCGTAAAAAAACAAAATACATGAGAGGAAGAGGCTCTAGAGAAGAAACACTACACCTCCCACCACGAATATTGATAGACGGTGACGATATCGAGGTGGTTGACTAGTTCGTGTATTTGAGCTCACTGGTGACCGCCGATAATGACACCAGCAGCGAAATTCATAGACGTATTTTGGAAGGGAATCGTGCGTACTTTGGACTCAGAAAAAAACTCCGATCGAGAAAAGTACGCCACCGCACGAAATTGACCAACTATAAAACGCTCATTAGACCGGTTGTTCTCTATGGCCACGAGACCTGGACTATGCTGGCAGAGGACCAACGCGCCCTCAGTGTTTTCGAAAGAACGGTACTGAGGACCATCTATGGCGGAGTGCAGATGGAAGACGAAACGTGGAGACGGCGTATGAATCACGAATTGCAACAGCTGCTAGGAGAACCACCCATCGTATGGACAGCTAAACTCGGACGACTACGATGGGCTGGGCATGTCATAAGGATGTCGGACGACAGCCCAGTGAAAATGGTTTTTGAACCTAATCCGACTGGTACAAGAAGAAGAGGAGCGCAGCGAGCAAGGTGGATCGATCAAGTCGAGGGTGATCTCAGAAGCATCCGTGCCTTGAGTTGCTGGCGACGAGCAGCCATGGACCGAGTTATGTGGAGACGTATGCTTGATACAGCAAAGGGCACCCCAGGCCTATAGCTGTTACGTAAGGTAAGTTCAGCTTATGACTCTTCGTGGGGTGGGTTCTTTGTCGTCTCGTGATTATTTATGGTTCTCTTATTAATAGTTAATCGGCTCCGAGTGGAACCGGTTTCCATAGGTTTCATTTATTTGAATTTCTTGTTTAATTTTTTTTTGTTCTGGGTCTATTTGTTTGTTCCGGGTTTCTGGTCGAAGTCTTTGTACTTGTATTTTTTGTCGTGATTTTCTGTTTGTATTTTGTGTGCTGCGATTTCTTTAGATTTAAATTTGCAGAATAACGCGTATGCGTCCTCCATGTCCTTAGGCCTGGCGGCCTGTGCATAGCCGAAATAGGGCTCTGTCAAGCCGGATATAAATGCTGCCAGGGCATCCTCTTCGATAAATTCGTTTACTGTTTCCCAGCTGTGTTTGTACCGTTCGTTTTGTTTTGCTAATGTCTTCATATTTTGAACGATTTCTTTAGATTTTTGGTAGTATCTTGTTATGGTCATACCGTCGGTCATCCGATATTGCCACAATTGGCATTTGTACGTTGACAGTTCCTGGCGGTCTCCCAGTGCGTTAATAAAAATCAATTTGATTTCTTCGAAACTAGGTGGGTTGCCAGCCAGGCATAGGACGTCTTTAGCTTTTCCTTGAATTTTGTTTGATATAGCTGAACATTTTGAACTGTTGGGGAGACACATGCGGTTCGAAAGCATTCAAAGTTTCCTCCGCTGTTTCTAGCCAAGAATTCAACTGTTTCCTATTGCCGTCGTAGGTTGGTATTATTTTGATCGGGTCTGGTATTTTGAAAAGTTGGTCAATATTGGTGGTTACATATTGCGTGCTTGTTGAGGAAGGAAATGTGTTCGTGTCCAACCTCGTTTGAAGTTGAGAGAACATGTTATCATGTTCTGTTTGTTTTGCGGAGAATGACTCCATCATCTGCATCATCGCCTGCAATTGAGCGTTTATTTGCTACATATTGCTATTTAGTGAAAGATTTTCTATGCAAGGAATTTCCTTTACTGGTATATGTGCTAGATCTCCTGAGTCAGAAGAGGAACTGCTTTCTTCTGAATCTGCTGATACACACGCACTGTATCTAATCTGATTCCACAAATGGTGGATTCGATTATTTTTTTTCTCTTTTGGCATGTGTTGCAAAAGAATATTTCGAGCGTACACGTTCGCTTAGAACTCGTGTGGCTACTGAAATTGTGCTTCGCTCAGAACTTCACAATTTCAAGGAAGTCGAATTTCACTTCTTACTTCCAGCGGTGGGTCTTGTTATACACTTATATGAAAGAGAAAAACAAACTCATTATAGCAATCGTGTTGTGCGGGGTTCGGAGTTCTTACAGTGATAGCGTAGGGTGCACGGTGGAGCCTCAACTCTCTAAAGATGCTAGCACTCACTAAAGTTCGTTAGTTTGTGGTTCGCGGACTCACTTTAGTTGGATTTACAAATCCTAACTTTTACACTGTAGTGAGTGTAAAATCACTACTTGTTCACTATTTTACTGGAACCACACGGCTGCGCCATTTTTGAATTAAGTCCCGTAGCTGGAGTTTTAAAAAAGGTTTATTCACATGAACATTACTTAATCTAGCATTCCGCGCGCCACGGTCGTTGTTACAAAGATACTGAACGCCTGTCTCTGAGTCCGAGGTGGTTTTGATGGAATATTATGCTGACCCGGCAATAATGTTCTGACAAGGATTGAGTTTGCTATCTTCGATGTTTGATGCGAGGAATAATGTGCTGATCTGGTGTCTAGGGTGTCACGTAATTATATATTACATTTTGTTTAAATGTATTCTTACATATGTGATGTGACTGTTGTTGTTAGATTAATATTCCGAGAGCTAGCATCCATCCATCTAACGAAAGTCAGAAAACAATTTATTCAACCACATCAATCTGTTTCATAGATATAACAACACAAGCTGTATTGATACACCTGAATATTTCAAATAAGACGATATGCAAGAATTCGACGTAGGGTTTCTCTTTAAGAAGCTTGATTCACACGTGTTTTATCATGCAGTTCGTTTAAGTGTTGAAATTCTGAAACACAAAATCAAAACTTTAGCAATGATCCCAAGTAATTACGTTATTTTAGGCGTCGCCGTTTTTCAAAAACATAATATTTTATTTGTAAATGATTCTGATTAAAAGAAGTTCGCTGCGCTTTTCACTGTTTTGCTATTCAAAAGTATATCATTTGACACATTAGTTAAAATCGCGTGAGAAATACGTCCGTTACACCATTCTATTTAATTCAAATTTGAAATCGAGTCCCTTCGAATTTCGGAGAGTTCTAAGTCAAGGTGATTGACTCTATTGTGTTATGTTAAATATTGCCTTGGGAGGTGTGATTCAAAGAGCGAGGATCGACACGAGTGCACGATCTTCCGAACATCCGTAAAACTTTTTGGCTTCGCTGACAATAGTTATATTGTGACAAGTAACCTTGATGACGGATATATACATCGGACTGAAAGCTGAAGCTAGGCGTATCGGACTGGCCATAAATGCATCAAAAAGAAACTTCGAGAAAAGTACGCCACCGCACTAATTTTCCCATCTGCAAAACGCTCATTAGACCGGTTGTTCTCTATGGCCACGAGACCTGGACTATTTGGCAGAGGACCAATGCGCTCTTAGTGTTTTCGAAAGAAAGGTACTGAGGACCATCTATGGCGCAGTGCAGATGGAATACGGAACGTGGAGATAACGTATGAATCAAGAATTGCTACAGCTGCTAGTAGAACCACCCATCGTATGGACGTCTAAGTCCATCTACGTCTACGTCTACGATGGGCTGGACATATCATAAGGATGTCTGACAAAAACCCAGCGACAATGGTTCTTGAATCCAATCCGACTGGGACAAGAAAATCAGGGGCGCAGCGATCAAGCGGACGAGCAGCCGTGGACCAAGTTACTACATCCAAACTAAAATAAACGACAAAGTGAACTATTTTTTTTTTAAATCATTCAAGCGAAGAGGTTGTATTTCGATTATACTGGCTTGTGAGTTAACGGCTGCTATTCTAAGCTGCAGGTAGTTGAAAATGCTGGTTCTAATTGCCAAGGCAATATTCGGCACGTTTCTTAACTGGATAGCTAGCAACGCAGGCCGTCCCGTTCATACGCACAGAGTTGTAGAGACACAGAGGTGCGAGCGCATAGAAGTGACGAGTCAAAGAGGTGCCATCGCGTAAAGGTGCGAAGACGAAGGGGTGCAAAGGCACAGAGGTGCTAAAGTAATTCAGTGCTGATCTACCAGGTACCAGAATTTGAACGCTGCGTAGGATCGAAGGAGATGACATATATCGTGGGGTGCTACACTTCAAGCATAACATTTGATCGCCACCAGGAGCAATAGGCTTAGGTACAAGCAGTACACCAAGTTCAGTGGTGACCACAACGATGGCAGAGCCACGGAGATAGCAGAAAAAGATACCAAAAGACTGCCAAGTTGAAATCGTTGGGTGAGCTTCATGTCGTACTTCACGGCAGAGGAACAGAGACAACAGCAACAAGGTAGATTTAATTTAATTTTATTTATTCATTTCTCCTATAAATGAAATTTTACTATATATAAGTTTTCATTTCGATATTATTAATTTACAAAAAAACAGCTCATGTAATGGATGATCTTACGGAAGATCATCCGAATCCGATTCCGGATACTAGTAAGAACTTAAATACTCCAAGGGCTAAACATTCTTCAGAGGGTACCACTGGGCCATGGATAGTCTATTTCAGACGCGAAGAAAAGACATTTAATTTGATGCGAATTACTGAGGATTTCACATCACATTTCTCTGAAGTTGTAGAAATCTCTAAAATTATTAGAAATAAAATGCGATTTGTTGTTAACGATTTGAAACAGGCAAACGATGTTGTAACCTCTAAATTATTTGCTGCTGAATATAGAGTTTACATTCCGTCGAAGGAAATGGAAATTGACGGTATTGTCACGGAAGCAAGTCTGACAGCCGATGATTTACTAAAAAATAGAGTGGCTCGATTCAAAATCTCCATGATTGTGGAGTTAAGATACTCGATTTCAAGCAGTTGTACTCAGTATCTATTGTCCATAAATATAAGTCTTATACTCTCTCAGATTCAGATTGTTGATGTCCCCCCACTTGAAACAGAAAACGGTTTTTTTCAAATCTAGAGTCAGAGGAATGTGACTCTGATGAAAATAGTGACGTCACTCTTCAAGGTTCTGTTAAGAGGAGGAAGTCCCCCTCCTCTTAACAGAATCTTAACAGTTTGATTCTGGGAGATTTCAATTCGCACGGAATTATTTGGGGTTCCGTTTACAATTATAGCAGATCATCTTTAATATATAATATTTGCGACAATTTTATCATGACGGTATCAAATATGGGTAGCATGACACGGATTCCAAGACCTCCTGCACGTCCAAGTGCATTAGGTTTATCTCTTTGTTCGACTTCGATTCGACTAGATTGCACCTGGAAAGTATTTCCTGATCCACACAGTAGCGATCATTTACCAATCATCATCTCAATCAGAAGAAACAAAGGTATTGCTAATTCAATTAATATTCCATAAAATTTGTCAAAAATATTGACTGGATTAAATACCAAAGTAATATTTCAAGTGTCTTAACATCAATGGAAGAGCTCGGCCCACTTGAAGAATATGACTTCCTCGTTTGTTCGATTCTGGAGGTCGCAGAACAAGCCCAAACTAAACGATTTCTTGGTCCATCGTCTAACAGAAGGTTTGTCAAGAGAAACCTTAATGAACACTCTTTATAATACATCCAGATGAATGAGAAATCGTAACCTAGGAAATGAGAGTGAGGAATACTCGAACCGATGGATATTTGATTTTGTGAGGAAAGCTTGTCCAGATTCTGTTCTTACGCTTAGCATTATTAGGGAATCTTCCACAAATAATGGTTTCATTGATAGCCTCTTTTCAATGATGAAATTTTCCTTAGCACTCATGTCTTGTAACAATAACGCTCCTGGGTTGGACAGAATTAAATTTAACTTTTCAAATCTGCCCGACCTTGCAAAAAGATGTTAGTTATAATTGTTCAACAAGTTTCTTGAGAAAAATACTGTTAAAACTGACTGGAGGCAAGTGAAATTTATCGCCATTCAAAAGCCGGGGAAATCAGCTTAAAATCACAACTCATATAGACGCATTGCGATGCTGTCCTACATCAGAAAATTGTTCGAAAAAATTATTCGTCGACGTCTCGACACTAGGGTCGAGACGAACGGTTTGTTGTCAGATACTCAGTTTGGCTTCCGAAGAAATAAAGGGACGAATGATTGACTTGCATTACTTTCGTCCGACATCTAAATTGTCTTCGTTCAAAAACAAAAAATGGCATCTGTATTTTTTTATTTTTTCTTGATATCAAATTCTCTGCGGAGAAAAAAGAGCTGGTTGTCTTTTCAAGAAAGCATGATTTTGCGCAGCTTCATATGATGGGAAGAATGATCCAACATGTTTTGACTTTCAAATCCCTCGGGGTGTGATTTGATTCCAAATGCACGTGGGGAGGACACACTAGGTATCTGATAACATAATACCAACAAAGAGTACATTTTCTTCGAGCAATAACAGTATTTTCGTGAGGTGCTCATCCGGAAGATCTAATAAAATTGTATCAGACAAAGATACTTTCAGTGATGGAATATGGATGTGTTTGCTTTTGTTCCGCTTCAAACTCTCATATTATCAAACTTGAGCGAATTCAGTATCGTTGTTTGCGAATTGCTTTAGGCTGCATGCATTCGACACATGAAATGAGTATTGAAGTTCTGGCAGCAGTTCTTTCATTGAAAGATTATTTTTGGGAGCTTTTATCGCGACTGCTAATAAGATGTGAAGTACTGAGTCCCCTGGTTATTAATAACTTCGAAAGGCTAGTTGACCATATGTCATAGAAAATCGACCCTTCAGGATATATTCCTATCCGTGAAAGCCTCCTAAATGTCGCTGCCTCGACTTTATTTTTCGACACATCCATGCTGCGCATGGACGTACGGAACACCTACGCTCGATAAAAATCGCAAAAATATTTGCAAGTAAGTTCAGGCATATTGACTCTTAGAAAATATTTTACACGGACTGATCACGTATTGAAGAGGCTACTGGGTTTGGTATATTCAATAATAATGTTTCGTCTTTATGTAGGCTTCAAGAACTTGCATCTGTTTATATAGCAGAGTTCATTATAGTTTGAGTGTAGTTCATGCAGTTCATTATAGTTCGAGTGTAATCGTCACATTATCTCCAAACCATTATTTTCTCTTTACAGATAGTCTGAGTGCATTTGAATCCATTCGCTCAAACGCTTCTGGCAAATATGAACCGTTTTTCTTGGGTAAAATAAAACAGTTCCTGAACGACATATTGAATAACAATTATCAAATCACAATAGTTTGGGTCCCGGTTCATTGCGCCATTCCAGGCAATGAGAGAGCCGATATTTCAGCTAAACGTGGACATTGAGGGTGAAATTTATGAAAGACCGATTGCTTTCAACGGATTCTATAGAGCGTCTCGCCAAACAATACTTGCTTGCTGGCAAGTTCTTGGGATAAAGATGATCTGGGTGGATGCACTCAATTATTCCTAAAATATCGGCAAAGGAATGGTTCAGGGGTCTCGATGTGAGTAGGGACTTCATTCGTGTGATGTCCAGACTCATGTCCAATCACTACACGTTAGATGCACATCTCCTTCGAATTGGACTTTCCGAGACTAATAATTGTGCTTGTGGTGAAGGTTATCGCGATATCGATCACGTTGTTTGGACATGCGTGAAGTATCGTGATGTCAGATCTTAACTAATAAATTCCTTGGGTACCCAAGGTAGACTATCCAAGACTAGAGAAGACAGTTCGCGACATTCTTGCTTGTCGTGACCTTCCTTACATGAAGTTTCAAACAAGCGGAAACAATAGCCAAAGCTTTTGTCGAACATTGCATTTTAATCTACCGAACCCCTTCTATCATACTGACAAATCAAGGAACTGGAAATAAAATTGAAATTTTCAGCAAAATCATTGAATTATCCAAGTTTACAAAACATTTTTCAATACCATATCTTCCACTAACTCTTGGAAGTTCAGAGAGAAATCATATATATCTCAATTTGTACGTAAGACAATTTATCAATGAATCTCTCAGTGATTGGGATACTTGGTTTCCTTACTACACACTCCCCTTTGGGGGGAGGAGATTCTACTGCATAATTGGATGGAAATTGTGGTATGTCCCATCGCCGAAAAGGGTGATAAGCTAGATTGTTGCAATTACCGCGCAATCACATTGCTGCACGCCGCCTACAAGGTACTCTTCCAAATCCTTTGCCGCCGTCTACCATCAAAAACCAAGAAAATCGTAGGGTCGTGCCAAGCGAGAGACCTCACTTCTACGGATCACATATTCGCGATAAGACGCATCACCTATTCATTGACTTCAAAGGGGCATACGACACAATCGATCGAGAACAGCTATGGCAGATAATGCACGAATACGGTTTTCCGGATACTCTGACGCGATTGGTCAAAGCAACGATGGATAGAGTGATGTGCTACGTCCGAGTATCTAGGAGGCTCTCGAGTCCCTTCGAAACTCGGAGAGGGCTGCTCAAGGTGATGGACTCTCTTGTGTCTTGTTCAATATTGCCTGGAAAGGTGTGATTCATAGAGCGAGGATCGACACGAGTGGCACGCTCTTCCGGAAGTCCGTACAACTTTTTTGCTTCGCTGATGATATTGATATTGTGACAAGTAACCTTGAGAAGATGACGGAAACATACATCGGACTGAAAGCTGAAGCTAGGCGTATCAGACTGGCCATAAATGCATCAAAAACAAAATTCATGAGATGAAGAGGCTCTAGAGAAGAAACACTACGCCTCCTACCACGAATATTGATAGACGATATCGAGGTGGCTGACCAGTTCATGTATTTGAGCGCCCTGGTAACCGCCAATAATGACACCAGCAGAGAAATTGAGAGACGTATTTTATCAGAAAGTCGTGCGTACTTTGGTAAGACAAACTCGATCGAGAGAAGTACGCCACCGTATGATATTGACTATCTACAAAACGCTCATTAGACCGGTTGTTCTCTATGGCCACGAGACCTGGACTATGTTGGCAGAGGACCATTGCATTTTTAGTGTTTTCGAAAGAGAAGTTCTGAGGAACATCTATGGCGGAGTGCAGATGGAGACGGCGTATGAATCACGAATTGCAACAGCTGCTAGGAGAACCACCTATCGTATGGACAGCTAAAATCGGACGTCTACGATGGGCTGGGTATGTCATAAGGATGTCGGACGACAGCCCAGTGACAATGGATCTGAATCTAAACCGACTGGTACAAGAGTCCCGCAGCGAGCAAAGTGGATCGATCAAGTGGAGGGTGATTTCCGAACATATTAGATATTTTTTTTCGAGGTATTTATACCTGTTGTAGGAATTTACAACTTACGTTTCATATAAAAGGAACAACATTGCAGCATTCTTTATCCTTGTAAAATCATTCTGTTCAAACACTCAAACGAAAAGATAATGAATTAACAATTTGTTTTTTAGACAGAGCTTTTTTTTAAATGACTGTTTATTGGAATATGAGTTAAAATTAAATTATTAAGATTTAAATTGGGTGTTCAGCCACAAGTGGTGACTTTTCAGCAGTATTATATATACATATATATATACATATATGAGGACATCATTTGCTTCCGCAATTCTGAGATTTTTGTGTAGGGAAAATTCTAAACCTACTTGTATTGTGTAAAGGGGAAAAGGAACTTATATACTAACTTACTAACTAATACAAAGAGCGAATCGATTCAATTGAAGATTGCATCGATTTTTGTCGGAATTTGCTTATAATATTATGTGACATTACGGCTAATGGTTCTATATTTGTGTGTCTGTGTAACTCATTTATACTAAACCAGGGAGGACGCTTCAAAATCATTTTCAGAATTTTATTCTGAATCCTTTGAAGCGTTTTCTTCCTGGTGGAACAACAGCTTGACCAAATTGGTACTGCATAAAGCATGGCTGGTCTGAAAATTTGTTTATAAATTAACAATTTGTTTTTTAGACAGAGCTTAGAATTTCTGTTTATAAGAGGATATAAACATTTAATATATGTATTACACTTTGCCTGGATTCCTTCAATGTGATCCTTGAAAGTGAGTTTTTTGTCATACGTTAAACCTAAGTATTTAGCTTGATCAGACCATGTCAATTCCAAGCCATTCAATTTGAGAATGTGATTATTGTTTGGTTTAAGAAAAGAAGCTCTTGGCTTATGAGGAAAGATAATTAATTGCGTTTTTGCTGCATTTGGTTTAATTTTCCATTTTGACAGATAATCACTGAAAATATTTAAACTTCTTTGTAGGCGACTGCAGATCACTCTTAGATTTCTACCTGTGACTAACAGACTTGTGTCGTCACAGAATAGCGATTTCTGACAACCAACGGGTAGATTTGGAAGATCAGAAGTGAAAATATTATACAAGATTGGAGCTACGCTCGAATCCTGCGGAACACCGGCTCGTACGGGTAGCAATTCAGATTTATAATTCTGATAGCCAACCTGAAGAGTACGATCAATTAAATAATTTTGAATCATTTTGATCAAATAAATGGGAAACTGGAAATCAGAAATTTTTGCTATTAAGCCCTTGTGCCAAACACTGTCGAATGCCTTTTCGATGTCTAGAAGAGCAACTCCAGTGGACAACCCACAAGATTTATTTGCTTTTATCATGTTCGTTACTCTTACAAGTTGATGAGTAGTTGAATGTTCATGACGAAATCCAAACTCAATTCGTCATTCTCGTTCATATGAGACATCATTCTCAAGAAGATAATTTTTTCAAAAAGTTTACTGATAGAAGAAAGTAAGCTAATTGGTCGATAACTTGATGTTTCTGCTGGGTTTTTATCAGGTTTGAGGATAGACATTACTTTAGCGTTTTTCCATCTTTTTGTGAAGTAAGCTAATGTAAAACACTTGTTGAAAATTTTAACCAGGAGTCTCAAGGCAACATCGGGAAGATTTTTAATAAGAATATTGAAGATTCCATCATCACCAGGAGCCTTCATGTTTTTAAGTTTCCTAATAATTGATTTAGTTTCATCGAAATTCGTCTCAATAATGTCATCTTGTGATAACACTCGAGTTGAAATATGATCATATTTCAGTGAGACTTCATTTTCAATAGGACTCACAACGTTCAAATTAAAATTGTGGACACTCTCGAGCTGCTGAGCAAGTTTTTGAGCTTTTTCGCCATTAGTAAGAAGTATTTGATTTCCTTCCTTGAGAGCAGGAATTGTTTTCTGAGGTTTCTTAAGAACCTTAGAAAGTTTCCAGAAAGGTTTAGAATATGGTTCAATTTGTTCAACTTCTTTAGCGAAATTTTCATTTCGCAAAAGAGTAAATCTATGTTTAATTTCTTTTTGTAAATCCTTAACTATGTTTTTCATAGCAGGATCACGAGAACGTTGATATTGTCGTCGATGAACATTCTTCAACCAAATGAGCAGTTGAAGATTGTCATCGATGATAGGATAATTTAATTTAGTTTGAGCTTTGGGAACTGAAAAAAATCTAGCTTCGATAATGTAATGATTAAAATTATCAATTGCTGTGCCGATGTCCGCAGAATTTTCTAAAATAGTTTCATGATCCACATGATTTTCAAGGTGAGATCTGTAATCCAACCAATTAGCTCTATGATAGTTGAATATAGAACTAATTGGATTAATTAAAGCTTCGTTGGAAAGTGTTAATGTTACAGGAAGATGATCTGAGTCAAAGTCAGCATGTGTGATCGGTTAACTACAAATGTGACTTTGATCTGTTAGAACCAGATCAATGGTAGACGGGCTTTTCACGGAAGAGAAACAAGTCGGATTACTGGGATGAAGAACAGTGAAGTAACCAGCTGAGTGTTGATTATGAGGTATTTTACCATAACTGTTATTTTGCCTACAATTTCACTGGACATGCTTAGCATTTAAGTCCCCTGTTACGAAAAATTTCGGTCGATATCCTGTGAGTTTTGCAAATCGCCTTTGAAGAAATTTAATTATTCGCCAGTGCATTGGAATGGCAAATATTCTCCAGCGATGAAATAGATTCGATGAATGGTTTCAACTTCGATTCCCAAGCTTTCAATAACTTTAGTATTGAAAGAAGGTAAAATTCGATGTTTAGTTTGCCGTTGGACAAAAATGGTAACTCCACCACCCTTTCCAGTAAACCTGTCAAACCGATGAACCACACAATTTGGATTACTTTTCAATTTGACATTTGGTTTAAGAAAAGTTTCTGTCACAATGGCAATATGAATTTTGTGAACTTTGAAGATATTATAAAATTCATCTTCAGTCGATTTCAAAGATCGAGCATTCTGATTTAAAATATTCGAAAACTTATTTAACATCATTGTTAAATTTTAAATTCATTATAACATTATTTGCAAATTGCCATCCGATTTGAAATGCTTCAAAAATTGATGAAGTCGAATTCATTCGGACGATCATTTGAAAAAGTTGATCTTGTAGGTAGATCATTTTATTTTCAGTTATATCGAATAAATCAACTTCATTTTAAGAAGCGAATTGCATTGTAGGAATATTTGTTGGTAGACTGCAATTAGAAGAAGATGATATGGTCGATCTACCTATTAATAAATTGTTTTCGTTAGAAGATGAACTGCAAGGCGGTCCTGTGTTTTGATTATTTACATTAGAAGAATTAAGTGGTAGATTTCTACCTGTTATACTAGCATAACTGACATTAGAAGAAGATTATGACGAGGTCGATCTAGCTGTCAGTAAATTGTTTTCGTTAGAAGACGAATTGGCAGGCATACCTGTTTTTTGATTTAAATTCGAAAACATTAGTGCCTTAGAAGAATAAGGCGTGGCATTTGTAACGGTTTTCTGATTTCCAGGTATGTTCTGTAAATTTAAGGTCGTTGGTTTGACTTGTTGTCAAAGCGAACGAGCGTTCAATATTTTTTCACTAACAGGACATTTCAAATAATTGGATTTATGTTTTCCATTGCAATTTGAACATGAAAATTTATCAGTGGTTTCATTCATTGGACAAACGTCTTTCGAATGCGATTTACCACAATTCAAGCACCGTATATCCATATGACAATTTTTGGTTCCATGGCCGAAGCCTTTACAACGACGACATTGTGTTAAGTTTGCATTACGATTATGCCGTTTATAATGTTCCCAATGAATTTTAATGTGGGAAATGAAACCTATTTTTTCTAAAGTTTTCAAATTGTTTACATCACTTCGATTGAAGTGTATTAGGTAAAGTTCATGGGAAATTCCAGAGCGTGGTTTAGAAGTACCATTCGCTCTTTTTTTCCTAAGTATTACTTGGGAAGAGGCAAAACCAAGCAATTCGGACAAATATCGGATAAGACGTTCGTGATCTTCCAATCCATCAACCAAGACTCGACATTCCCCTCGTCGTCCGATTTGAAATGAGACTTTTACTTCCGGGAGAAAAGTAGAAATCTCAATCCGGAATGCTTTGAAGTCGGAAATCATCACCGTCATTGGTGGCATAGATTGTTGTTTCTTCCCAGAACGACAATCCATTTTGGGAATTCTTGAAGAAGTTTTTTCTATGTCGCTACAATCGGATTCAGGAAGAATATCGTGAATATTGTTAGACGGCATAGGATCAACGGAAGGGAAATCCGTCCGTTGTCTTTTATTTTTACATTCAGATTCTATAAGATCGTGAATGTTATTAGAAAAATGTTGAATAACGGATTGTGATTTATTCCGTATTGAATTATTTTTAGCCTTAGGCTGTTGCCTTCCCGGTTGGACGCAGGCATTTTAAATATGAATGAAATTTTAAATTAAATTAACTAGGCTAAATTAGTCTTCGATTAGACTCCTAGTTTAGAAAAGTCTTGATAAAGACTGATTTTGTGGTAGTCTTAATAAAGACTGATAAGTTCGAAGAATAGTTCTTTGAATAGCTAGCCTTAAAAAAAGCTGATTAATTTCTTAGTCACACTATATATATATATATATATATATATATATATATATATATATATATATATATATATATATATATATATATATATATATATATATATATATATATATATATATATATATATATATATATATATATATATATATATATATATATATATATATATATATATATATATATATATATGTATATATATATATATATATATATACATATATATATATATATATATATATATATATATATATATATATATATATATATATATATATATATATATATATATATATATATATATATATACATATGTATATAGTATAAGCGTAACCGACAAAACGCACATTTCATCATAACCAGTTCGGACGCGTTTTTAATTTACTAAAAGAGCCGCGGTGCGCGAGTTTATTTAATTTGCATTTTAATCAAAACAGTATTGTTTTTGTTTATTATTTACTATGACTTGCGGAATTTGTGCTTTGAAAACCACCGTCGACTCAGTTATGTGGACATGTTTTGAATGCCCACGAAAGTTTCACGCCACCTGTGTTGGAGTATCTATTCAGCGAGATTCACTGCGGAGAAAGGATAGAAGAGTAATTGACGTAAACTCTTATATACTCTCGTGCTGTGAGTCCCGTTAAGAGCTTCAGCACGCAAAAATGGGCTTCAATAAACTAGTTGAAAAACAAAACCTTCTTGAATGTCAACTCAATTCAAACACGGAAGTTGTGCATAAACTTTCGATACAACAAGAGAAGCCAAGCTTAGTTCATGAGGCTATTGATGCCCAAGAAATATAAAAAAATAATTATTTTCAATAAACAAAAATAGCAGCTTGACCGGCAGTGTTGTTGCCATAAAAAACCATGTCACCTCATTGTTCGATACAGCAATGTTAGCAACGAAAGAAAACGTGTACAATGACTAACTTCCGAATTATCATCTGAGTTACGTGACATGAATAACGAGCTAAACCATATCACTCAGCTATCTCTGGATACTGCGGCCAGCTGCACCATGAACGTAAATTCGACATTGGCAATTAACATTCTTGACAGTCTTTGTCAGCACATTTGATAGCACCGAAGAAATCTGTGCAAATACCAGTGTCCAATGCTTCAGGCCTCAGTTTGACGGCAGAATTATGCAAAGTAGATAATTCTGGATGGCACTTACTTGGCACTAAAAAGTATGAACATCGGACTTGGGTGACTACGATGCGCGAGAATCGAAAAGACTACATCAGCAGAAACAAGCTGCAAATGCTAAAAGTCGCAAAAAGCAAAAAAAGTTATGTAAGAATTTGAAAATGAACCTAAATGTAAACAATAGCAACCACAATTTAAGAAATCATAGTAATTACAATGAGGATTACAATATTCGTGGCTCTAGTTATCCTAGCAATGATCATCTAATAAGAATACAACTTAACAGCATCCTGCCACCAGACAGAGTGCGTTTCGCGGCTGCAAAATACCGCTTTTTTTGACCGCTAGTAAGTAATAGAGCAACCATTCCTTCACAAAGAGGTGAGATACTGAAAAAAATTGCACAATATCCAGCAAACGACTAACGACGATCGCCACTAAGAAGCAACCCGATGACTCCAGAAGGTGCGTCAGCTACTTTGTACGGCGCGCTCAATTCTCAACACTTTTGTTATCTGCGTCATTGGCACACCCCTTAGGAGAAGAAAACGACAACAACTATATTGCATATAATGCTTGTCATTAAAATGCTGCACAATTTAATAAGTCATCATTGGAGGTCATAGTTTATGGCCAGAATTTTAATAGAATGAAAAGTGCGTTGAATATGATTGAAATTTTTAATATAATATTAAGTAGTTCTTATGCAATAATCTTAGCTACAGAAAAAAGCTGGGATGAAAGTGTTAGGAGTGAAGAAGTTTTCGGCAATAATTTCAATGTGTTCAGAGATGATCGAAGTTTACAAATATCTGATAAGAGATCGGGTGGTGGAGTGCTCATTGCTATTTCTACAAAATTTAATGCTGAGATCATACCCATTAGGAAAATTACAGAATTCGAGCACGTATGGGTGAAAGCTCGTCTGGCAGAGGAAACACATATTTTCTGCTCAATGTATTTTCCCCCAAGCAACACCCATGGAGAAGTATATGAAAAGTTTTTCCAGATTGCTGAAGAAATCATAGCTAACCTTCTTTCCGAAGTGGTAGTATACATATATGATGACTTCAATCAACGTGATATCGACTTTTTCCCAGACTCTGAAAATGAGAGCATCCTACTACCAATGGTAGGAGAGAATGAAACCCTCCTATATATCTTTGATCAAGATGCATGCTTAGGACTCAACCAAATCAATTACGTTAAAAATCAGCAAAACTGTAATTTAGATTTTTTACTGACAAATTCAAAATAAGACTTCTGTCTCACCGAATTCCTAACCTCCTTATGGAATAATGAAAGATTTCACACTGCAATTCAGTTGTCCATATTTGTTTATGAGTATAATAGACCCGATAAATATGAGTATGACGAGGTCTCTCAGTATGACTTGAGAAATTACGATAACATAAAGTTGAAATTAAGTAACATTGATTGGTAAAGTATTTGCAGGGAGTCTAATGTTGAAACATCTGTGGAAATGTTTTATAAGATTTTATTTGATACTATTAAGGAGTACTATTCAAAAACGAAGAGTGATATCAAATCTTATACGAAGAATTTCTTCAATTGCGTTAAACATATACTGAAATCTAATAATTTTCGCACAAAAAATGTTTTCCAAGAGTAAGGCTGCTGATAACTAGGAAGATATTTGTACACTATTTGCAAATTGCTCCCAAGAAACCTATACTATACGTTTTCCGAAATAGATCGAGACCGTGAAAATTTTAATCTCTTAGTGTCCAAGATATTATGCAAGCGCTCCATAAATTAGATATCTCTAAAGGTCCCGAATCTGATGGAATTCCTCCCTATTCATGAAAAAATTATCGTTGGAACTAGCCATACCCTTGTTTTGGATTTTCAATAAATCACTCATGACCGGTATTTTCCCTAAATTGTGGAAGGACTCCTATTTGGTACCGATTAAAAAACGTGGAAATAAAATCAGATGTGTGTAATTATAGAGGAAATGCAATTATCTCATGTATTCCTAAACTTTTTGAAGTGATAAGCAATGAAAAAATGTTTTATCAAGTTAAAAATAGAATCACTAATATGCAACATATGTTGTTTTAAGGGTCGCTCGACTACTACAAATTTACTGACTGCTACGGATAAGGGTAATTACATAGAAGCTCTCCATACTGACTTCAGCAAAGCATTTGATCGCATTGATATATTTATGTTATTATTCAAACTACAAAAAATAGGAACTGGTCCTGAACTACTCAAATGACTTGAGTTGTATCTGACTGATCGTCAGCAAATGGTTCGATTTAAATGGAGGACATCCAACCATGTTTTAGTAACCTCAGGTGTTCCACAAGGTTCTCATATAGGCCCTCTTTTATTCATTTTATTTGTAAACGATATATCTCTTGTTTCAAAACACATACAAGTTTTGATATATGCCGATGACATGAAACTCTTCCTAGAAATAAAAACTGAGGTAGATAAGGTTGTTATTACGTTCCATGTCTTGTTACTCCAGACAACCTTTTGAAACTAAACGTTAATAAATGTAAAGTAATCGCTTTCAGTAGGAAACAAAACACAAACACCAGATATCACAATTAAACACAAAGGCGATCAAACAGTAGAAAGATGTATCAGAATTAGAGATCTGGGAGTAATTTTAGATAAAAAGTTGACTTTCATCGATCACTATACTACGATAATAGGCAGAGCTAATAACATGCTTGCATTTATAAAACGCTTCAGCTATAATTTTCGCGATCCTTACACGATTAAAGCATTATATATTTTTCCTACGTAAGGTCTATACTTAAATATTGTAGCTTTGTTTGGGCCCCATTCTCAATCAAGAAACGTATAGAATAAGTTAAAAAGCAATTCCTATTATTTGCACTCCGTAAGTTACGTTGGGCAAGATTTCCTCTACCATCATACAAAGTTCGTTGCATGCTCATTGACATCCACACACTAAAAGAGCGTCGAGAACAATTAATGGTCTCATTCATACATAACATCGTTACACATCGGGTTGAGTCTCTTTTGGACCTCTGTCTACCCGTAAAAAAATAAACCATTGATTTTACAGCATAAACAATTGGTTCACAATTGGATCTATGGGTTACAATACATTTTATTTTATCTTGATAAGATTTTTTTTATTTTCAATGATTCAATATATTGTTTCTATGATTCTACAATTGATTTTCTTGTGCACGAGGTGTTTCTAACAATATGCAAACATTACATTTGATTGTCTTCGAAGAAAACATGTATGAGAAAATTTTATGATTTTATTTGTTACGATACTTAACAAATTATACATTCTATTGTAAAAAGCATATTTACAATTAATTGAATAGTGTATAACAATAATATTGTCTACTATAATTTGACGACAAATAAATAAATAAATAATGAAACGTCTCTGTTTTTCACATTTTCTGTACACCAGTTTTCTGGAGGTTATATATTTTTCATATAGACGAAACTGGGACGATAGTGCAGGACTCCAAATTGTCGAAAACTGCTAGTCAGTTTGTATGGTTCTATGCCAGCAATGTAAATTGTTTTCTGTTCTTTGTTTGTTATTATTATTATTAATTATTATTATTATAATTATTATTATTATTATTATTTTTATTATTATTATTATTATTATTATTATTATTATTATTATTATTATTATTATTATTATTATTATTATTATTATTATTATTATTATTATTATTATTATTATTATTATTATTATTATGCACCTAAACTAAAGCACAGATTAGTTACATTTAACATTCTGAAACACAAATATTATGAAATAACCAGTATAGTTCTTTATAATAAAATAATGTTGGCTCTGAAAAGAACCTTTTATGAAAGCGTTCGTGATGGTGAGTGATAAGTTGAATTCGAATTCCGATTTATACCGCTGACTTCCGTCATCTAATTCCAGGCTGAACTGTTGTACGTGGGTGCGATACTGATATGGTTGGTGTAGGTGTAGCGTTTAAAATCGATTATAATCTTCCAATAAAGAAAACATTAATTCGCTGGGTTGATCAATGATACAATAGGCCTAATTTATTGAACGAAACTATCAATACGCTCTAGGGATTCGTTTGTAGCATTCAGAAAGGTCAAATTGCGTAATTCTCTACGACATTAAACTCTGGAACATTTTTCGCAAAAACAAAGAAGGCTTCACTTGATCTCGATTACTGTAAATTTCACACAGCGAAAAATGCACAAATCTAACCAAGCTGTTCTAGATTTGCACTAAACTGAGGATATTTACCTTCGATTTACGAACAACAAATCCTAATGGTTCTTTAGAAAACTTTTGAGCCATTAGAACGGCTGATTTTGTGCAATGCTCTCCACCGTTGCTTTTTCACCAATCCAAATGACTGGCAGCTGTGACGTAATCGCTCTTGTCGGAAGCGAAACTAGCTTTGCAAACGACACAAAATACATCTACTCGCAGTGGCGATAGAATCCAAACTGATCCAACTTTTGTTAAGAGCTTTCTTTTTACGTGATTTCGTTTGTAGCTTTTTCACTAATGGGCGGCCCTAACGGTTATAAAAATAGCAGCATATATAATTTTAATTTCGATTATTTCATTTCGGATTTGCATTTCATTGAAAGAAACTATCCGGATGCTGTACGGGATTCATTCCTGCCTTTCAGAAGGACCAAATTGGGGAACTCACTGCGATATAAAACACTGTTCGGAACATTTTCTCGAACGATTTGTTGTACAGCAGCTAGTGATGGGCGAGCGCTCACGAGCCGTTCATTTGAACCGACTCGTAGCAATGAGCGAACAAACCACGGCTCTTCAAAATTGAAACGCGGCTCTCAAGTAGAGTTGTCATTTTAAAATTTGCGTTTCAACTTCGAAAATCTGTGTGCCTGCACAGAAAGAAAAGGTGAAACTTACACGACATGTAAACCGATAGTACTATGAAATAGACATCAGTTGAAATGAAAATCTGATTTAAAACCATGATTGATGTAAAATTACATTTAAATTCATTTAGTTTTTAATTGAACAAGGCTGTATATTTACAAACCGCTTAGTTTTGTAATGTAACTTTCCATTGAATTGCCTGCTCCAAATATGTGCATGAAAAAAAAATGTAAATTCACAAAATATTTTTATCTGTGTGTTTACGCCCAAATTTGATTGCGTTGTTGGTTAAACGATGATGTTTTCTAATGAAGCTGTCAAAAATACATAGGAACATTTATTCAGCAGTGAATTTTCAAAGAATTCTGTCGTAATAGAAGAAAAATGGATTTTTTTCAAAATTAGTAATTATTTATTTCAATATCCCGCTTCCTCGCACACGGACAACTCTTGTTGTGAAACAAAATTTTAGATCGCCCATACCGCTCATGCATTTCCGTGGCTCTCACACTCACTCTCTCGAATCGCTTCTCCACATTGATGTTTATTGAAAAAGAGCCAATAAGCCGTTCAATTGAACCGGATCTTACGAAAGAGCGTTCGGTTCAGAGCCGCTCTTTGAAATGAGCCGTAATGCCCATCACTAACAGCAGCAGATATTTTGTTCTCTTCCTCAGAACGCATTCTGATTGGCTGGTGTTGACATGGGTCAAATGAGACAGGTTTTTCAATAGTGTACTATTGAAATACTTTAATGCTTTTTCTATACACGCTTAAGTTGAAAAGAAAAGGTGAAACTTACACGACATGTAAACCGATAGTACTATGAAATAGACATCAGTTGAAATGAAAATCTGATTTAAAACCATGATTGATGTAAAATTACATTTAAATTCATTTAGTTTTTAATTGAACAAGGCTGTATATTTACAAACCGCTTAGTTTTGTAATGTAACTTTCCATTGAATTGCCTGCTCCAAATATGTGCATGAAAAAAAAATGTAAATTCACAAAATATTTTTATCTGTGTGTTTACGCCCAAATTTGATTGCGTTGTTGGTTAAACGATGATGTTTTCTAATGAAGCTGTCAAAAATACATAGGAACATTTATTCAGCAGTGAATTTTCAAAGAATTCTGTCGTAATAGAAGAAAAATGGATTTTTTTCAAAATTAGTAATTATTTATTTCAATATCCCGCTTCCTCGCACACGGACACCTCTTGTTGTGAAACAAAATTTTAGATCGCCCATACCGCTCATGCATTTCCGTGGCTCTCACACTCACTCTCTCGAATCGCTTCTCCACATTGATGTTTATTGAAAAAGAGCCGATAAGCCGTTCAATTGAACCGGATCTTACGAAAGAGCGTTCGGTTCAGAGCCGCTCTTTGAAATGAGCCGTAATGCCCATCACTAACAGCAGCAGATATTTTGTTCTCTTCCTCAGAACGCATTCTGATTGGCTGGTGTTGACATGGGTCAAATGAGACAGGTTTTTCAATAGTGTACTATTGAAATACTTTAATGCTTTTTCTATACACGCTTAAGTTGAAAAATTTCTATTTTATTGGTAGTTAGATTATATAAATCCTTCTAAAGATCACTGAGCTATGAGCTTTCAAAATACGAAAAAGGCAAATGCGCCTTATAAATTATTCACTTTGACACTGATCATATTTCCGATGGCATGTAGCAAACATTGTGTTGATTCGTTAGACTCAACAACAGATATTCACGATCAAAAACATAACATATCACTCTCTCAGAGGGTAAGTTTTGAAAAGGCACCCCATAGTAAAGTAAGTCGTATTCACGACAAAATCTGACACGCTCCCATCACTTTTCCGAATATCAGTTAGTTGATTGATTGTATGAATTGTGCAAGCTTTCCTCTTTTTCACTAATAGAATTTGAAGCGATACACCTGCATTAAAGTACAGATTAGTTACATTAAACAGCTACTATTCTACAACTATATATTCCAAACTTGAAACAATTCCTTTTTAATTTGCTAATATAGGAGGCTAGGTACGACAAATTTGTAGTTTATTTTTATTGAAGCTATGAAGTTCGAAGATATCTGATTCTTCTCGAAATTTCAGTACGAGACAATTGCAATGGCCTGGTCTGAAATTTATCTACGATCTTCGGTATGCAAGAGTGATTCTAATAATAATAATGATAGTAATAATAATAATAATACAGATTAACCCGTATATATGGCAACCCTGTTTCGCATGGCATATTTTCACACGACCCCATACTAGTATAAAGATGTGTTCAACATTCGCTCTCGCATTGCCGTTCGTACTTGAATGTGTTAGTGACGGTACAAATCTGCCATCTTTTCGGTGCCATCGTGCTGATGGTGTCTCGTACGTCCAGAGTAGCTGCTTTAACTTAAATGACGCTATTTCTCACATCACATTTTATTTTATACCTGCTAGTGGTAGCGGTGAACGGACGTCCCCTTTGTTAGAATTCCTTTCCTATACGCAGAACGGGAAACAGTGAAACGATATAAAAGAGAGAGTTAGCAGAGCGGCAGCCAGTAATACTGAATTAATACGCAGAAACACGCACACAGGAGGAACAGTTCAGGGCAAGGCAAAGTCCCGCTCAAACCGTGCTGATCTGAAGTTCCCAGTTGGCGGCAGAATCCATCGTTTGCCTCGGAAGGGGAACTACGCCGAGTGTGTCGGTGCTGGTGCATCGGTCTATCTGGCGGCAGTGATGGAGTACTTGGTTACAGAAGTGTTGGAATTGGCCGGTAACGCTGCCCGTGACAACAAGAAAACGAAAATCATCCCTCGCCATCTGCAGCTGGCCATCCGTAACGACGAGGAGTTGAAAACCCCGTCCTTTTCAGGACGACCACATCACTGTGATAAAGAAGTATTTAGGATTGCTTTAAGTTTAGCCAGTTCTGATACGCCTGGAAAGTATAATACGCAAATCAAGTGGAAAAATTTGTTCATCTCTTTCATTTGTTCAATTTGTTCAATTCTGTTTCGCACGGCATATTTGTATACTAGTATAAAGATGTGTTCAAAATCATCACTTTCGCTTTCGCATTGCCGTTCGTAATTGAATGTGATAGTGACGGTGCAAATTAATTTAGCTTCCATCTTGATGAATCTTTTGGTAGGAAATATTGAGATCTGAGATGGTTCTCGTGTGTGTCTTGTTTCGGCAATGGGCCTTACTGGACTTTTTGGCTACCTTTCTACCGGTTTTCGGTGTCCTTGTGCTGACATGTCTCGTGCATTCATATCGGGAAACAGTGAGACGACAGGTCCTCGATGTTGCTCTCGTGTGTCTTGTTTCGGGAAGAGTTGCTCAACAAATGGTAGGCAAAATGAACCATTCAACTTTTATATGGATGCTCTTGTATAGATGCAGACATCTCGCGTTCTGATTGGCTGGAGCTGTCATGGGTTAAATCAAACAGGTTTTTCAATAGTGTACTGTTGAAAAACTTCAATATTGTTGTAATACACGTTCAAGTTGAAAATTTTCTATTCTATTGGTAGTTAGATTATATAAATCCTTCTACAGATCACTGAGCTATGAGCTTTCAAAATACGAGAAAGGCATACGCGCCTTATGAATTATCTTCTTTGATACTCGTTTATACCAAACATTTCAGAAAAGTTTAATTTTGAACTATTTGAGAATATGTCACACAACTGAAAGTTTTATCATAAAATTGTGATCATATTTCCGATGGCATGTAGCAGGAATCTAATGTTGATTCATTAGATATAACAGGAGATATTCACGGTCAAAAGCTTATCACTCTCTCAGAGGGTAAATTTTTAAAAGGCACCCCATAGTAAAGTAAGACGTATTCACGACAAAAGACTGTTAGTGAAGTTGCGGCATGCGAAGGCTTGTTGCAGATTATTAATTTCAGTGACCACAACTAGCTTCTATGCCATATTCATATCTCAATGGTGCCTTATCACCCTCGCCGCGTCACATGTTTTTTGTCAATCAAATTGCAATAATTTTGAGTTCAACTTTAAAGCTTTTCGGGATTGTCAGCTTCTATATCGGATTGAATTTTAAATATCCATTTTTGTTACTCTAACCGGAATTCGAATATCCGTGTAGCCGAAGTCAGATAAATTCACTTGAGTAGTTGTTTAGTTTACATTTGTTTCAAAATTTTTGACAATTAGTGTAGCCTATCTTTTAGAAATCGTAGTGTAAATAAATCCGATTCGAAAACTGAATACCGGTCAAACTGAAATAATTTTTTTGGTTAGTATCTAAATCTGCTAACCCAATAAACGTTATTAATTTAGGTGAAATAGACATTTTTATACTAATCACCCTGTATCCCCGAGACCGGAAGTTGGATCTGACTGAAAAGCAAAATGTTTTATAGAATCTTAAAACTTTTCATTTGAATTCTAGATGATTTCTAGATTTCATTTGAATCTTAGATTTGTTCAGCCATCTACGAGAAAAATGAGTAACACTATTTTAATTTCGTTTCACATATCATCCTGTCGTTCCGGAATCAGAACTTTGGGCGAGCTCTGACGCAAACGATACAGTTGTGAACGATTGTATGGGTTAAGTTTCTGCCACCTATGATCCAATATCGTAGACGAAGGGTATTAAGCAGCAACTGAGGGGCAGCATGAAGATGTTTTTCGTGGTAGCTTCTCACTAACAGGCTAGACAAAGCATGGGAGGATGGCAAGATGATTTGATGTTTCGCGTTGTAGGATTGATGAGATTGATTTCGTCTTCCTCTAATTCGTATCAGGCCTTCAGGTGATAACATCTGATGAAACCGTTTGATTCGAGATTTCGCAGAGACAGGCTTCATTTGCTCGAGTAATTTCCATTTGTCACCAAATATTTGCTTCTGGACGAGGTTTGTCAATCTTTTTTCTGCTTCTCTTACTTTGTCTACAGAAATGACGATGATTTTCGAATGAGCCGTTATGCTATGCTGACAGTTTCGAGCAAGTCTGAGACAGAATTCAATTACCCTCAATATGCGTTGGTAATTTGATAATTTGCCGACTAGTTCATCAATGATCGCTTGACACTGGTGTTGCCGCACAATTGATTTTTCGTGATTCACGTGATACATCAGGGTTTTCGATGACAAATGAAGTTTGCTTGGGCCATTCGGTTTCTTTGAGAAGCAGTCATGCAGGTCCATGCCACCAAAGGTCACGTTGTAGCAGCATATCCGCGGACATGCCCCGTGCAATGTGATCTGTGGGATTTCCCTTCCCTGCTACGTATCGCCAGACACAATTGGAAGTCGTTTGTTTGGTTTTTGACACTCGATTGGCTACAAATGTTGTTCACGTTGCGGGTGGTGATTTAAGCCAACAAAGTACCGTCGTGGAGTCCACCCAGAAATGGGTTTGAACAGGAAGCTGTAATGACGAGCTAATCTTTTTATCATTGTTTGGAATATTCATTCGCCGGTGAATGAATATATAGTTTCCATTGCATTATGAACGAACAATTTCACCGCTCACAATGAGAACGTCTTTCCAGCCAAAAAGAACCACAAAAACAAAACGCTAGTGGAAGCAAATATATTCCACATACGCACAGCACAGAAGCCGTGAATAGAATTTTCTCTCTCGTGGTCTGAACGTCGTTCTTTTCACAAAACAATTCATTGCAAGCAAACTCTAGGCTAGGAAGTGATGAAGATTATATATTCAGTTTTCGCTAACCGACTGATGACTGGCTTTCCGAACGCGACCGGCTGTTAATGATGACCTTATGCCACTAAAACTGTTGCATATCACTTGTTTAATTCGTGTCAAGTTAGTAGAGGTTAAGAATTCTTAATTATACCTTCCGCACTCTTGTTATTTCTGTAAATCGAATTCCTGCTTAATAGCGTTTAATTGGGTTTAATCGAAATAGTGCATGATAGTTAGTCAACCAGTAGGATAAAAAAAGTTTTTTAATCAGTATTGCGCATAGAACAATTTTTTATTGAATTTTCATTGTGTATTGCTATATATATATATATATATATATATATATATATATATATATATATATATATATATATATATATATATATATATATATATATATATATATATATATATATATATATATATATATATATATATATATATATATATATATATATATATATATATATATATATATATATATATATATATATATATATATATATATATATATATATATATATATATATATATATATATATATATATATATATATATATATATATATATATATATATCTATATATAAACATCCACGTTGTGGTATCACTGAGACCACCGAAGTTGATCGCGGCTCAAGAGACAGCCAAAGGTCTGTCAACTACACCAATCGGTCAGTTGCTTTTGCTACTGTTGCCGGTGACAACACTTCTGCAATTTCTTCTTTGCCACGAACTTTTCCGTCCGACGGATCAAATGCATGGTAGTAGTCTTTAAGTAGATTAATGTGAAAAGCTCCACGCTCCTTCTCAGTCAGTGGATACAACAGTACAAAAACGTCTGGACGCAAGATTTTGTTAATGACATAAGGACCTTCGTAAACATTGAACAATTTTCGCGTAACAGCGTTCACAGTTGATGACGATGGGTTTGCCCTCACCAACACTGAGTCACCTGGTTTGAAGAATACTGATTGAGCTCTGGATTTTCTATTTCTTTTGTCAGCCATTTTTTTCAAGTGGAGTGGTACATTCACCAGGTGATGGAGTGTGTTGAGGAAATGTAAGATTTCTCATTATTGCATCCAACGGCAGTTGATTTAGTTGTATCTCAGATGGTGATAAGCCCGTTGATTCAAGACAGGCGTTATTTATCCATTCGCAAATTGCGTAAGCTTCGAGGACCACGACCGGTGATTGTGTTGACAATATGACCGACAAAGTCGTGAGAGTTCACGCATGGTCTTTTCAACGGGGTTGGCTTGTGGGTGTCTTACCGAAGTGTGAATCAACCTTATATTCGTTTGGATGCACGACGTTACCCAGAATTGGGATGTAAACTGACTGCCCTGGTCGCAAAGCAAAGCTGTCGGCGTGCCGTGCAGCTTAAAATGACTCTCCATTCGTCTCCACAATACCTTAGAGTTTGGTGTTCTCACCGCATGAAGTGTTATGTATTTCGAGAACACATCGATAATCACCAGCACGTGACGGACCCCTGCAGCACCAGGCGGTAGCGGCCCAAAAATGTACATCAATTCATTAACTTTATATGGGATAATGCTTCTTCTCGTGCCAGCCAAAGTGTAGTTTGCTGGTTTGGTTAGCTGACATACTGCACAACCCTTAACGTATGCTTTCGCGTGTCTCCTCATACCTTTCCAATACACAGATTTCTTCATGAGCTCATATGTCTTTCCTAGACCAAAATGGCCAGATCTATCGTGAAAATATGACAATACGGGTTTTATGCTAGTTAGCGGAATAATCACTCTCCCATTTCTGTGATATAAGTTCTTCATAAAGATCAACCTTTTCTCTTTTCGAATCGTGCACTTCCCGAGACAGCGCTCTTCTCCTTCGTCTAGATTCTTTCCGCATGGAAACATTTGATCTTGTTCCTGTATCTGTTGTAACTGCTGGAGGAAAATTTTGAGATCTCGTTCCTCTATTATCAGTCTACCCAGCGTTAGAAACGTGCCTCGATCACGAAGGCTTTCTCCACCTTTAGGGTTACGAGAAAGCACGTCAGCCCACAGATTATCGACACCCCTACAATAAACAATATCGTAGTCAAACTGCTGCAGGAATAATATCCATCGTCTCATACGACCGTCCAATAGCCGGCATTTTTTTTAAGAAAGTGAGGGCACTGTAGTCTGTAACGATAGTAAAGGGAAGACCGAGCAAATACTGTCACCACTTCGAAAGAGACCATACAATCGCTAAGGCCTCAAGTTCGGAGACCGTTTAGTTGGATTCGGCAGGTTTCAATAAGCGGCTGGCAAAGGATAATATCTTCTTTTCACCATTTTTGCCTAGTTGGAAAAGCATAGCTCCAATCCCAGAATACGAACTGTCTGTTTGTACTAAGTAAGGTTGATTTTCAAGGGGATACACCAGTTTAGTGAAGTCCAAAAATGACACTTTTTCTTGCTCGAAAGCATTCTTTTGAGTTTCCGTCCACTTCCAGCGTACATGTTTTTTCAATAAGTCGTGAAGGGGCTTTGCGATCGCTGTGAAATTGGGGGTGAAACGTGGCGCGTAGCTCACGAGACCGAGAAAACTTTTCAGCGATTTCTCATTCTTCTGTACCGGAAAATTTGTAATCGATGACAGCTTGTCAGGATCGATGGCTACCCCGTCTTTCCCAACGACATGGCCCAAGTAGTTTACCTCTCCTCTAGCAAAATGCGATTTCTTCATGCTGACCTTTCGAATTTTTCATGTTGGCCATTCGAATTTTTGTGAACACCTTTCGCAGATGTATTAGGTGCAGTGGAAAATCACGTGAACTAACAAGCAAATCATCCAAAATTTGTCGGTGTTGAACAGTCGTTCGCACCGCACGCGTATAGCTCTTGACTCCTGGAATTTTTTTCTGGCTACCTAGAGTTTCATTGATTCAAGGCTTCAGTCTTTTTCAAGGCTACATGAATCACTAACAGTCTTTTTAAAGACTAACAATTAGTCAGTCTTTCTCAAGGCTATACAAAAAGTGATATTTGAGTGACTAAGTGATAAAAGGAGTGATATTAGAGTGACTAAGTGATACAAAGAGTGATGATAGAGTGACTAAGAAATTAATCAGCCTTTTTAAGGCTAGCTAGGAGTCTAATCGAAGACTAATTTAGCCTAGTAAATTTAATTTAAAAATTCATTCATTTCAAAAATGCCTGCGTCCTACCGGAAAGGCAACAAGCCTAAGGCTAAAAGTAATTCAATACGGAATAAATCACAATCCGTTATTCAACATTTTTCTAATAACATTCACGATCTTATAGAATCTGAATGTAAAAATAAAAGACAACGGAGATTCTATGCCGTCTAACAATATTTACGAGATTCTTCCTGAATCCGATTGTAGCGACATAGAAGAAAATTCTTCAAAAATTCCCAAAATGGACGCTTGTCGTTCTGGGAAGAAACATCAATCTATGCCACCAGAGACGGTGATGATTTCCGACTTCAAAGCATTCCGTACTAAGCTTTCTACTTTTCTCCCGGAAGTAAAAGTCTCATTTCAAATCGGACGAAGAGGAGAATGTCGAGTCTTGGTTGATGGATTGGAAGATTATGAACGTCTTATCCGATATTTGTCCGAGAAATTTCATAAATTTTATTCATATGATATAAATCCAAACAGACCCTTCAAGGCTGTCCTGAAAAGCTTATCAAATGATCAAAGTACCGATGAAATTAAAAAGAAACTAAAAGAATTGCTTGATTTTGCCCCTTCCCAAGTAATACTTATGAAAAAAAGAACGAATGGTACTTCTAAACCATGCTCTGGAATTTCCCATGAACTTTACTTAATTCACTTTAATCGAAGTGACGTAGACAATTTGAAAACTTTAGAAAAAGTACGTTTCATTTCCCACATTAAAATTCATTGGGAACATTATAAACGGCATAATCGTATTGCAAACTTAACGCAATGTCGTCGTTGCCAAGGTTTCGGTCATGGAACCAAAAATTGTCATATGGATATACGGTGTTTGAATTGTGGTAAATCGCATTCGAAAGACGTTTGTCCAATGAATGAAACCACTGATAAATTTTCATGTTCAAATTGCAATGGAAATTGTAGCGTGCACGACTATGCTACCAATATCAGTCTGTTCAATCGCTCCACCTATCCGAACAAATGGTTTAAGCGCCACCTCTTTCGAGGACCACTTGTCGTGCCTAGGGTTGCCCGACCAGAAACCCAGCCTCAGGGTGGGCCGTTATAAAAGAGTTTAGGGGAACGATCTGGCAAACACAACCGATCCGAAAGGTACCCAGTTCAACAACCAACTATACCGCAACAAAACCCAAGAAATTCGTTTCTCTATCCAGATAACCTAAGAACATCAACTCGCGGGTATCATTACTGGAGGAAATCGTCCACCCAGAACCCTAAACCGTATTCGAAACGCGAGTGGTGGGACTAAGATTCCCAAGTAGTCCAACTCGGAGTAAATCACAAAACTACACAATTACTACGACGCGAAACATGAGATACCTCCTCAAACCAGTAACATCTGTTTAACTATAACGACTATCTTCCTGAATAATATAAACACATCATTTATCGAAAGAACAAAAACATTTTTATATTTATTGCTTTAACTTTAGCAATTCGTAATCCTAACCTAGGTTTCCATCTCGGTGTTGCCTATACTAATTGGTACCTAACTGTGTGCGGGTGGATATCTAGCTATCTTCGTTAAGGTGCCATAATAATGGATTTAAAGCTCACTTTTAGGTGGGTGTCTAGGCTACCCCCTTTTAACCATGCGCATGGATTTAACTATAACGTACTTACAGCTTTCTTCGCTGCTACCTGCTTGTATTGCGACGCTCCGCCGAATGATGACGATGCTGGCATTGATACGGATGATTCTGCGCTGACGGCGTTTCAGTATGCCGACGCCGGAGCGGGTTTACGGTTGGACGTCCTTCGTGGGTAACTGCTGACAGTGTCGGAACGCCGGACTGCTGTCAGCAACAAAAAACGTGCACACCGGTTGGTTGTGACGTGTGGCTCTGATGGGCGGAAAATGACGAACTTCGCCCTTCTGGCGATTTTGACGGAGATTGCCAAGCCAGAGCGTGGGGTCTAGAGCGCGTCGCTGGATGAAGAACGATGCGGCGAGCCGAAGAGCGTCTAAAGTAAGGAATAAAAAGCCGTCGCACGGCTACACGACGCCGTGAGCTTATTGTATCGTGATTGAATAGCACCATTGTGAATTACCTTTGTTATAATTTCCTTCCAACGCACACGATCTTTTCCCGCACTTTCTACTGCTAATATTAACGCAACACCTAAGAACAGAACTATTACCAAATTTTAAAGACATCTCATGTTTGAATTTAATACCTTCTAACACGCACCGCGGAACAAAAGTAAAACACGCACTCTAGCCTCTTCCACGGTCTAGATGGAAATGGATTAGACCTTTTTCCTAAAACCCTCAGAATGCCGAATTTCAGTCTCAGCTAACCGGAAGTACGTAATTTTACCGAAGTAAGATTCGTATTTTCGAAAACCGAGCTTCTTGGACAATAGTTTTAAGATTCGATAGCTCATTCTCTCTCGAATCTTATGCATTCAACCATCTCGCGCCAATACCCTTTTTGCGTTCAAATCGTTATCTGGCGAACATTGATAAGACTACGCGAAAGAGGACTCTTCGGAGGCTGAAACCTCACCATTCGTATTGGTTTTACAATAAAGTGAGACCAATCGGTTATATAAAGAAGAGAAAAAGTTTGTATGTGCAAAGAAATGTAGATTGGCCGCCGGTGTTCATTCTTCATCTGATTAGAGATGCTTAACTTTTTACACGGAAGGGAATTATTTCAAGCGGCGGCTGACTTACTTGAATCATGACAAACGTGACTACTACAAAATCATTAATCCAATTATTTGAAATGTCCTGTCAGGGAAAAAAATTTAAACGCTCGTTCGCTTAGACAACAAGTCAAATCAACAACGATTAAATTTATAGAACATACCTGGAAATCAAAAAACCGTTACAAATGCCACGCCTAATTCTTGTAAGGCATTGATTTCTTCGAATTTAAAACAAAAAACAGGTACGCCTGCCAATTCGTCTTCTAACGAAAACAATTTATTGACAGGTAGATCGACCTCGTCATCATCTTCTTCTAATGTCAGTTGTGCTAGTATATCAGGTAGAAATCTAGCACCTATTTCTTATAATGTAAATAATCAAAACACAGGACCGCCTTGCAGTTTATCTTCTAACGAAAACAGTTTACTAATAGGTCATCTTCATCTTCTTCTTCTAATGGCAGTCTACCTACAAATATTCCTTCAATGCCATTCGCTTCTTTAAATGAAGTCGATTTAGGCGATATAACTGTAAATAAAATGATCTACCTACAAGATCAACTTTTTCAAATGATCAACCGAATGAATTCGACTTCATCACTTTTTTAAGCATTTCAAATCGGATGGCAATTCGCAAATAATATTATAATGAATTGAAAAATTTAACAGTGATGTTAAATAATCATTTGAATATTTTAAATTGGAATGCTCGATTAGCATTACATTACATTAGCATTTTTCCATCTTTTTGGGAAGTAAGCTAATGAAAAACACTTGTTGAAAATTTTAACCAGGAGTCTCAAGGCAACATCGGGAAGATTTTTAATAAGAATATTAAAAATTCCATCATTACCAGGAGCCTTCATGTTTTTGAGTTTCCTAATAATTGATTTAATTTCATCAAAATTCGTCTCAATAATGTCATCGTGTGATAACACTTGTTTTGAAATATGATGATATTTCAGTGAGACTTCATTTTCAATAGGACTCACAACGTTTAAATTAAAATTGTGGACACTCTCGAACTGCTGAGCAAGTTTTTGAGCTTTTTCGCCATTTGTAAGAAGTATTTGATTTCCTTCCTTGAGAGCAGGAATTGGTTTCTGAGGTTTCTTAAGAACCTTAGAAAGTTTCCAGAAAGGTTTAGAATATGGTTTAATTTGTTCAACTTCTTTAGCGAAATTTTCATTTCGCAAAAGAGTAAATCTATGTTTAATTTCTTTTAGTAAATCCTTAACTATGTTTTTCATAGCAGGATCACGAGAACGTTGATATTGTCGTCGACGACAGATTTCTAGCTTCGATAATATAATGATTCAAATTATCAATTGCTGTGTCGATGCCCGCAGAATTTTCTAAAATAGTTTCATGATCCACATGATTTTCAATGTGAGATCTGTAATCCAACCAATTAGCTCTATGATAGTTGAAAATAGAACTAATTGGATTAATTATAGCTTCGTTGGAAAGTCTGAATGTTACAGGAAGATGATCTGAGTCAAAGTCAGCATGTGTAATCGGTTGACTACAAATGTGACTTTGATCCGTTAGAACCAGATCAATTGTAGATGGGTTTTTCACGGAAGAGAAACAAGTAGGATTACTGGGATGAAGAACTGTGAAGTAACCAGCTGAGAGTTGATTACGAAGTATTTTACCATTACTGTTATTTTGCCTACAATTCCACTGGACATGCTTAGCATTTAAGTCCCCTATTACGAAAAATTTCGGTCGATATCTTGTAAGTTTTTGCAAATCGCCTTTAAAGAAATTTAATTGTTCGCCGGTGCATTGGAATGGCAAATATGCTCCAGCGATGAAATAAATTCCATGAATGGTTTCAACTTCGATTCCCAAGCTTTCAATAACTTTAGTATTGAAAGAAGGTAAAATTCGATGTTTAATTTGCCGTTGGACAAAAATGGCAACTCCAGAACCCATTCCAGTAAACCTGTCAAATCGATGAACCACATAATGTGGATTACTTTTCAATTTTACATTTGGTTTAAGATAAGTTTCTGTCACAATGGCAATATGAATTTTGTGAACCTTGAGAAAATTATAAAATTCATCTTCACTCGATTTCAAAGATCGAGCATTCCAATTTAAAATATTGAAATAATTATTCAACATCACTGTTAAATTTTAAATACATTATAATATTATTTGCAAATTTCCATCCGATTTGAAATGCTTCAAAAAGTGATGAAGTCGAATTCATTTGGATGATCATTTGAAAAAGTTGATCTTGTAGGTAGATCATTTTATTTTCAGTTATATCGCCTAAATCGACTTCATTTAAAGAAGCGAATGGAACTGAAGGAATATTTGTAGGTAGACTGCCATTAGAAGAAGATGATTTGGCCGGTCTACCTATTAATAAATTGTTTTCGTTAGAAGAAGAACTGCAAGGCGGTCCTGTGTTTTGATTATTTACAATAGAAGAAATAGGTGATAGATTTCTACCTAATATACCAGCATAACTGACATTAGAAGAAGATGATGACGAGGTCGATCTACCTGTCAATAAATTGTTTTCGTTAGAAGACGAGTTGGCAGGCGTACCTGTTTTTTGTTTAGAAGAAATCAGTGCTTTTTTCCTTTTTGCGATATTCTCCTAACCAGAGACAATTTTTTTGTAGAAACAGACAATGAAAATTATAGAATGATAGTACTCAAGGGAGAGCAAGGATGTGAAAATATAGAACGGAAAAGTGAGACGTGACAGAGGGTCATTTAAGCAAGCAGAAATCTTCTAGTAACTTAACTTTTACCTTCTACCAGAGGAGTTGGGCTTAGGCATCTGAACAATGCGAATCACCCAAGTCTCTGGTATGTCGGAAAGTAGTGATAAAGGTCTTTTACCATTTACTATCCGAACCGGTTCGGATAGTAAATGGTAAAAGACCTTTATCACTACTTTCCGACATACCAGAGACTTGGGTGATTCGCATTGTTCAGATGCCTAAGCCCAACTCCTCTGGTAGAAGGTAAAAGTTAAGTTACTAGAAGATTTCTGCTTGCTTAAATGACCCTCTGTCACGTCTCACTTTTCCGTTCTATATTTTCACATCCTTGCTCTCCCTTGAGTACTATCATTCTATAATTTTCATTGTCTGTTTCTACAAAAAAATTGTCTCTGGTTAGGAGAATATCGCGAAAAGGAAAAAAGAAATATTGACTACTAAACTTAGTCGTTAAAAAAGAAAAAGAGTAGAAATCAGTGCCTTAGAAGAATTAGGCGTGGCACTTGTAACGGTTTTTTGATTTTCAGGTATGTTCTGTAAATTTAAGGTCGTTGATTTGACTTGTTGTATTCAGACTAGATATGAATACATACAGAGGAAGATCAATCAAAATCATCAAAACAGCAGAGAGTTATGGAAAATTCTCAAACAGTTGATCAAGCCTACACATAGTGCATCGAAAACCATAACTTTTAACGGTATAGAAGAGCACACAGAACAAATTGTATCTGAAAAGTTCAACAGTTATTTCATAAATAGTGTTCAGCAGATCAATCAAAATATTGAATTGGTAGGTGAACCTGTTGAAATAACACAGCCGATGAATAACTATTGTAGACTTGATGAATTTCAACCAATCACTTTTGAACAATTGAAAAATATTTGTTTCAATTTGGGAAAATCAACTGGTATTGACAATGTAAACTCAAAAGTGATACAGGATTGCTTTCATGTTATCGGACACGATCTAGTGGATTTGGTAAATGAATCGTTGTACACGGGGCACGTACCAAAAGTGTGGAAAGAATCTCTGGTGGTTCCTATCCCCAAGGTTACTGGAACGGATAAAGCCGAGGAGTACCGTCCCATTAACATGCTGCACACACTGGAAAAAATTCTGGAACTTGTTGTTAAAGATCAGCTGATTAACTATTTGAACTCTAACAGTTTGCTAATACCGGAACAATCGGGATATCGTAAGGGTCACTCTTGTGAAACCGCTTTGAACCTAGTATTGGCAAAATGGAAGGAGAAAATCGAAGCCAAGGAGAGTATCTTTGCTGTGTTCTTGGATCTGAAGAGAGCCTTTGAAACAATTTCAAGACCTTTATTGTTGCAGACATTACGGCGTTTTGGCATTGGGGGAATGGCACATGAATGGTTTGAAAACTATTTATGTGGTAGATCTCAAAAGACTGTTTTTAACGATGTAGTGTCTAGTTCCCTCGGTAATTCACTTGGTGTGCCTCAGGGAAGTGTGTTAGGTCCTATTTTATTTATTATGTATATTAATGATATGAAGCGAGTTTTACGTTTCTGTGATATAAATTTGTTTGCTGATGATACTGTTCTGTTCATTACGGCTAAAGATTTCAATGAAGCTGTTGCACATTTAAACGAGGATCTAAGTTCGCTGGTTCGATGGTTAAAATTTAAGCAACTGAAACTAAACGTCGCGAAAACTAAATATATGGTTATTTCTTCTGTTAGCACCGGTCATGACGCCAATGTGGAAATTGATGGTGAAACTATTGATCGCGTTAGAGAAATGAAGTATCTTGGAGTCATAATTGATGAAAAGTTAACATTCAAATCTTATATCAATAACGTCATCAAGAAGATTGCCAAAAAGTATGGTGTATTATGTCGTTTGAAAAATGACTTAACGACCCATAGTAAGATTCTTTTGTATAAAACAGTCATTTCACCACACATTGACTTTTGCCCATCCATTCTGTTTCTTGCTAATAACACACAAATCTTGAGATTACAGCGACTGCAAAATAAAATCATGCGATTAATTCTAAAATGTAGTAGATATACCTCGTCAGGTTTTCTACTGAACGCATTACAATGGCTTTCAGTGAAACAGAGAATTTACTACTTGACCATGGTATTTATTTTCAAGATATTAAACGGCATGCTGCCTCGATATTTGTGTGATCGAATTGAAAGAGGAACTGATTTGCATAGGTACAATACTAGAAACGCATCTGATGCTAGAACACCAAGCTTTCTGTTAGCCAGATCGCAAAACTCATTGTTGTACAAGGGAATAAGTTTTTTCAATTCGATGCCAATAGAAATCAAACGCGCAGCGACATTGGTGGAGTTCAAAAGGTTATGTATTTCACACATAAAGTCCGCTTTGTAAGCAAATATTTAGTTAGTTAGTTAAAAATTTTTAGATTTTTTATTTTTTACGTATTACGAAGATTGTATTTTCTTTCTCTTTTTGTTTATATATATTATTGTGAGACGAATTAAGTTACTATGTTCGGTATGATGATGAGGGATTTTTAGTTTGTTTGAGAGTTAAAAATAATGAGCAGTCTACAAACGTTTGAGCCTCGCGCGCGAAACAGGTAGTGACTATTTGGAAAGCGAACAGGACTGGCCGAAGAGCCTTAGCATTCAGTGTGTTAAGTTTGCTCTTGACCTTGATCGCAAGGTTTGATTAATAATTTAAGGAATTGATTCGGGAGATTAATTGGGATCGACAGTTGTTGATGGAATTCGGCTTGGCTCTGCTCATCCGCAGTCTCTTTACTCCATCGTAGCTGATGTGTGTAGCGATGAACTGGTCCGGCGGGAAGGGCCAGGTGAATTACTGTCTGATACTGGTAAAGATATCGGGTTCGATTCCTGATGTGATCAAGGATCTTCCCGGGTTGGAAATTTTCTTGATTAACCCTGGATAGTAAATCCGAAATATTTGAATGTTATTTTGTGGTCAGTCGTTCTTTTGAAGAAGAATCAATACCTGCTAGATTAATCAGATCGTTTTCTTTTGTTTACTGGTTAAGATATGTGCAAAAATATTAATTATCATTTAGATAACTCGTTCTGCTCACGCCTTTGTAGGGGTATGAGGTGGGACCATCATCATCATCATCATCATGTTGTCGAAGCGAACGAGCGTTTAAAATTTTTTCCCTGACAGGACATTTCAAATAATTGGATTTATGATTTCCATTGCAATTTGAACATGAAAATTTATCAGTGGTTTCATTCATTGGACAAACGTCTTTCGAATGCGATTTACCACAATTCAAACACCGTATATCCATATGACAATTTTTGGTTCCATGACCGAAGCCTTGGCAACGACGACATTGCGTTAAGTTTGCAATACGATTATGCCGTTTATAATGTTCCCAATGAATTTTAATGTGGGAAATGAAACGTACTTTTTCTAAAGTTTTCAAATTGTTTACATCACTTCGATTGAAGTGTATTAGGTAAAGTTCATGGGAAATTCCAGAGCGTGGTTTAGAAGTACCATTCGCTCTTTTTTTCATAAGTATTACTTGGGAAGGGGCAAAACCAAGCAATTCTTTCAGTTAATTTTTAATTTCATCAATACTTTGATCATTTGATAATCCTTTCAAGACAGCCTTGAAGGGTCTGTCTGATTTTATATCATATGAATAAAATTTATGAAGTTTCTCGGACAAATAACGAATAAGACGTTCGTAATCTTCCAATCCATCCACCAAGACTCGACATTCTCCTCTTCGTCCGATTTGAAATGAGACTTTTACTTCCGGGAGAAAAGTAGAAAGCTCAGTACGGAATGCTTTGAAGTCGGAAATCATCACCGTCACTGGTGGCATAGATTGATGTTTCTTCCCAGAACGACAAGCGTCCATTTTGGGAATTTTTGAAGAATTAGGCTAAATTAGTCTTCGATTAGACTCCTAGCTAGCCTTAAAAAAGGCTGATTAATTTCTTAGACACTCTTTGTATCACTTAGTCACTCTAATATCACTTAGTTAATGATTCAGGTAGCCTTGAAAAAGACTGAAGCCTTGAAACAATGAAACTCTAGGTAGCCAGAAAAAAATCCAGGAGCAAAGAGGTATACGCGTGCGGTGCGAACGACTGTTCACTTCTGATCTTCCAAATCTACCCGTTGGTTGTCAGAAATTGCTATTCTGTGACGACACAAGTCTGTTAGTCACAGGTAGAAATCTAAGAGTGATCTGCAGTCGCCTACAAAGAAGTTTAAATATTTTCAGTGATTATCTGTCAAAATGGAAAATTAAACCAAATGCAGCAAAACCGCATTTAGTTATCTTTCCTCACAAGCCAAGAGCTTCTTTTCTTAAACCAAACAATAATCACATTCTCAAATTGAATGGCTTGGAATTGACATGGTCTGATCAAGCTAAATACTTAGGTTTAACGTATGACAAAAAACTTACTTTCAAGGATCACATTGAAGGAATCCAGGCAAAGTGTAATAAATATATTAAATGTTTATATCCTCTTATAAACAGAAATTCTAAGCTTTGTCTAAAAACAAGTTGTTAATTTATAAACAAATTTTCAGACCAGCCATGCTTTATGCAGTACCAATTTGGTCGAGTTGTTGTTCCACCAGGAAGAAAACGCTTCAAAGGATTCAGAATAAAATTCTGAAAATGATTTTGAAGCGTCCTCCCTGGTTTAGTACAAATGAGTTACACAGACTCACAAATATAGATCCATTAGATGTAATGTCACATAATATTATAAGCAAATTCCGACAAAAATCGATGCAATCTTCAATTGAATCGATTCGCTCTCTGTATTAGTAAGTTAGTATATAAGTTCCTTTTCCCCATTACATAATACAAGTAGGTTTAGAATTTTCCCTACACAAAAATCTCAGAATTGCGGAAGCAAATGATGTCCTCATGGTATCAACCAAATCATATATATAATAGGGCTGAAAAGTCTTATGGCTAAACACCCAATTTAAATCTCAATAATTTAATTTTAACTCGTTGTCCAATAAATAGTTATTTAAAAAAAACTACAAGGATCAGCCCCATAGGGTTGTTCGAGCCATTGATGTGGAACAAGGCAACCAAAATAATCGCCACACTTTTGAATCCGCAAATGCACGAGAGTCTACTTAGTCTTTATTATGAACCAACACCGAACACGCGAACCCAGAATATAGACTATATTTGTATTTGTTTTGTAGCCGACGAAATTACACCAATAGCCCAAATTTATGCAATTATATGTTTGTACATGCTTGCGATACGGATATCGATATTTAAGCTGCTCTTCGCCAAGCTTGTGTTTAAGTTTTGTATGCAAGCAGTAATTTTTATAGCGTTTCTCTACCATTACTACCACTCTGCGATTTCGGTTGCACCGATAAACTTTTGCTTATTATCAATCAAGCTCATCTTATATAAATTAGAAATTAATCTTATGCACTCAAAATTTACCCTGGGATAGTTGTCAATTTCTCAAACGAAACGACATAACATGGGATTTCATCCAATCTTTCATGACACAAGATCAAAGCATAGCAATTAAAGCTTCGAATCGTTTTATGGCACTTTTTGTCTTGCTGTCAAGCAACAACCTACCTCTAGCTTGCTACGTGTAGGACTGAAACGTTAGCTATAATTTTGCTTATATTTATAGATTCGCGTGCTTCCAACAGCTTCGCTTTTGCGTCGATTGACCAATCAGAGCGCTGCTTTCCCTTTGATATATCGCTTACTCCTTCAAAACCGTCGACTATGGCAGGGAAATCCGGTATGCCGGAGATTTTTAGCAGACAAAATAGGACACTGCTAGCTATTAATCAACATTTCAATGATATACAATTAAAAATACATGGCTATGAACATTCAAATCAATACGTAGAAATATTTCCAATCAAATGGTGACATGATATTAATAATTGATACGAAATCGACTGAGCTGTAATTGTTCAAAACCTGACCACATTTCTACGTGTATTTTTCTTGAGTTTCTAGTTTGCACCCCTATATAGAAAACAAAAATGTGTTCCACATTTAAAAAAAATCATCCAAATACTTTTCTGTGAAATCTAGAACTTCTTCTCCGAGGACTAAATCCATAGCCCTGCTGAAGCTTGCTACCGCCGTATTCAAGCCGAATGGTAAAACGTTAAACACATAGGTGCGGGAATTGAACATTAAATCGGTATATTTCCTATGCTCCATGTGGATCGGAATTTGCCAAGCTAGATGTTAAGTCTAGATGTTAAGTCGATTGTCGAAAAGAATCGTACCCTTTCAAACTTTTGTAGTATTCGTTGTACATTCGGAGGTTTTTCGTTGTCTTTCACCAAAACCTTATTAAGTCTTCGTGCGTCCAGGCAAGTTCTCACTTCTCCTGACTTCTTTAGTGTAACTACCAATGGGTTCACATACTACGTGGGGGATTGTGTAATAATTCCCCATTTTTCCATTTGCTTGATTTGCTCGTTTACACGGTCCATATAGTGGCATGGTATTGGGTATTGCCGAAGGTTAAATGGTGTTTCATCGATGAGATAAATTTCGTGTTCGTATATATTTGTCAGCTCTGGAACAGTGGAGAAAATATCCTGATATTCATCCAGCAGGTTGCTCAGCTCTTGTCGCTGAACTAGCGTTAGCTCTGAATACGGACAATCTTCCACTAGGGGACGTTCACCATCCTCTTCCCTAATGAGGTGTTGAGTTGTTCGTTATTCCGTGTCCTGGATATTTTTCCCTGTAAATTTTCTTGCGATTGTGTCACCGCCCAGACGCAGATGTATTTCCCCCGTATCGTGGCAGATCCTAGCTCCTGTATCATGGAGAAATAATTCACCAAGGATCTCGCTACCTGTGCCAACTACAGCGTTTACTTCCAACTCTCCTATGTGCATTATAAGTTGTGGAGAGGGTCTGAAGGAAACTTGCTCGCTTCCTTGATCATCTACTTCTTCCAATAATTCGTCTGATCCTACAAAAATACTCGCTGTCGTCACAGGTGTCTGCAAACGGTCGGTGTCCATTTGTTCGTCGTCGAATTCAACAACGGTTGACCGAACTTGTCGATTGCCTTGTCTTGTGGCTATATCATTTCTGCCTGTTGCGATGTTTGTGGGCCGTAAATTCGAAACAGTGGTTGTTTTCGGACGTGATCTCCACGATCTCATTTGTGGTCTAGAAAATTTTCCACTTCAGGAATCAGGAATCAGAACAAATTGGCTCAAATGGCACGTTCCCCTTGATATTTGGAGATTTGTGCCTTGCCATCAATTTGTTTTTAGCATCATTTTCCCGATATATAAGAGGGAAGGATTGAAAGGAAATGGTAACATTTTCAGATTTAAATCTGGTAGAAATGCTTTTGTCTGAGCGCAAGTTTGCAAGCTGCGCCAGTAGCTGGCATGTTTGGATGCAGCCCAAGAACGAATCTTGTGCTTTATCCAACTAGTTGAAAGTGGTAAAGCTGGTTCAGGACCAACGAAATCATTCGTTGCACCAGCTCTAGCCAACTCATCAGCCCATTCATTTCCAGTAATACCAGAATGGCCGGGTACCCATAAGAAGTAAACAGCATTTGAAATGCTGAGGTCTTCAATTTGAGTTCGACATGCGATCACTAGATTCGACCGTGAGTCATTCGAACTGAGTGCTTTTAAGGCTGCCTGACTGTCGGAACAAAAATAAATTCGTTTACCACAGATCCTCTGCTGAAGTGCCGATTGTACTCCACACAGAATCGCGTAGATTTCTGCTTGGAACACAGTACAGTATCTACCAAGTGAATGAGACTGCTCCAGCCTCATTTCACGACAGTAGACACCAGCACCAGCACGACCATTCAACAGAGAACCGTCCGTATAACAAACTATGTGTTCATCAAGTTGTCGTTCCAGACAACCAGACAACCATTCCTCACGAAGAGGATAGCTCACATGGAATGTTTTGAAAGGAAAACTGCATGTGAGAGTTAGGTCACTAGGAGCGAGTAAATACTCATCCCATGTAACCATTTGAGACCACAAGCGAGTGTGGCTGGTAGTATAATCTAATGGGTTACTGTTCCAAAGCCCTGTAACCTTAAGACGGTATGCACAAGATAATGCTTCTTGTTTTAGGAACACATGTAGTGGTTTAATGCACAGTAGCGCCTCTAGAGCAGCAGTAGGAGTTGTCGTGAATGCTCCTGTCATCGCCATTAGGACCATCCTTTGGAGATGATTTAGCTTTGACTGAACTGTCGCGACTTCTCCTTTCTGCCACCATACAAGACAACCATATGCTAAAATTGGTCTAACAATAGTTGTGTAGATCCAATGAATATATCTGGGTTTGAGTCCCCATGATTTTCCAAAAGCTCGTCTGCATTGGCCGAAAGCCATACAAGCTCTCTTAATCCTGAAGTCAATGTGAGCAGACCAATTCAGTTTTGAGTCAAGAATAACCCCGACGTATTTAACTTGATCGACCACAGTGACCTCTGAACCGAAGAATTGTAACGGACGAGCTCCTGTGATTATCCTACGATGAGTGAAAAGCACCATTGATGTTTTGCCCGTCTGCATAATCCAACCTGACAGCACCATTGTTCAACAGATCGCAGGGCTTGCTGCATTAAATCAAAGAGAGTGTTAATGCTTATACCGGTCATCAATATATGATAATCGTCGGCAAAACCATAAGTCGGAAATCCAAGGTTATTAAGTTTCCTTAACAAACCATCAGCGACTAGGTTCCATAAAAGTGGGGATAGTACACCACCTTGAGGACACCCACAGACACTCAGCTTTCTAATCTCTGCTTGCCGAAGCGATGAACAAAGAAGTCGATTGCTAAGCATTGCGTGTATCCAATTTGTGATACTTGAAGGTATGCCATGACCACGGGCTGCTTCCAGAATTGAATTGAAAGACACGTTATCAAAGGCACCTTCAATATCTAGGAAAACTCCCAAGCAAGATTGCTTTTGTGAGAAAGCTTTTTCAATGTTGTACACAACATCATGTAACAGGGTTGTAGTGGACTTTCCACGCTGGTAAGCATGTTGCATTCCATATAGAGGTTGCACGCCCAGACTAACATTCCTGATATAGTGATCGACTATGCGTTCCACTGTTTTAAGAAGAAATGAGCTAAGACTGATAGGCCTGAAACTCTTCGCTTCCTCATAAGTGTCGCGACCGTCTTTGGGAATAAATTTGACAATTATTTCCTGCCAGGCTCTTGGAATATATCCTGTCGCAAGACTAAAAGTAAGTATTTTCTTCAAAACATGTTTGAAATGTTCATACCCTTTCTGCAGTAACACTGGGAAAACTCCATCCTTTCCAGGAGATTTGTACGGAGCAAAACTCTCAACTGCCCATTTGACCGATTCAATCGTCACAACGCTTCGAGCAAGGGCCCAAGAATCGTAACTACCTGAAAAAGTCTCGGGAAGAGCTGTCGGTGATGGATCCATACATCCTGGAAAGTGAGTGTTAAAAAGGCAGTGAAGTACATCACTTTCATCAGACAAGTGTTCACCATCTGAAGTTCTTAAGAAACTGACATTAAAGTCCTTAGACTTCGAAAGTAACTTATTTAATCTGCTAGCCTCGTTGAGACTAGAGACATTTGTGCAGAGGCTTTTCCAACCACTTCGCTCAGACGAACGAAGAGCATTTTTGTAAGCCCTTCGAGACAACACGAATGCCTCCGACCCATCTCTGCGTCGGTGGTTCCAAGCTCTTCTGCATAGTTTCCTTAGTCTAGCAAGTTCAGCATTCCACCAAGGAGTTCCTCTAGTAGCTCGCACAATCCGAAGTGGACAAGCCTCTTCATATGCTGCAACTATGAGTGAATTTGTCTCGTCGACAACATTTTCCAAATCAATTGGGGTTACAATTTTTGGTTGGTACCCGTAAAATCTAGTCGCCAAGCCTTCTTCATAGAGGTCCCAGTTTGTAGATTTGGGATTACGATATGTGATAATATCAAATTTAACGTTTGAATGATCAAAGAATATGTACTTATGATCAGACAACGAAGGTTCGAGCTCATCGGAGACAAGCCAATTCACCAACTCATGCGCAATTCTCTCAGAGCAGAGAGTTACGTCCAAAACCTCCTCTCTTCCAGATCTCGCAAAAGTTGGGCGGTTTCCTGCATTGACTATGTGCAGGTTTGTACTGCTCACGAATTCCATCATATCAGAGCCTCTCGAATTTATATCTGTGCTGCCCCAAATGATATGGTGAGCATTTATGTCACTGCCGATTACAAGCGGTATATCACTCTTGCAGCAGTATGATACAACCTTTTTGAAGTCATCGCTTGGCGAAGGTTGGTTATGCGGTAAATATGCCGAACAATAGACATATTTCCTGTCTATGCCATCAATAGTCATACCAACTGTGACAGCACAAATATCCCGAGTTGTGAGCTCCGATATGAGAGAAACATCGAGAGCACTATTTGCAAGTATGCATGCTCGAGGCATTTCACGTGGATTTGTCATACCGGTCTTGTTGAAGGCAACAAAGACTGGGTTTAACAATTTTCCAACGTAGAATTTTCCCTTTTGGAAATATGGTTCTTGAACCAAAGCTATAGAAGCTTTACCTTCTTGAAGAAGTCTGGATAGATTCATAGTTGCTGTACGTTTATGCTGAAGATTGATTTGTGCCACTCTAACCATCATAAATTAGAGTAACGAACATTCCACCTCCAGCACCAACCGTACAACAACTACAAGAAACCAAATATATTGGCTTATAATCGCCTATAGCGAACCATGTAAGGATTTTTTTAAATGTTATTATCATTTAAATCCCACGAGTTGCGAAGAAAGAAGTCGTCCACTGTGCCAGAGCTTCGCTTAACACAGTAAGGGAAAACCCCAAGATATTCCGTTCACGACTGCATTGTTTAACCTCCTGCAGCCATTCAGCCATCGGCACGGAAATACACCTTGGCTTAGGAGTTCCTATTTTGTGGCCTTTTACGACATGGAACAGGAAACCAGTGGATCAATTCTTGGTAAAAAATAATTCCGCCGGATGCCACACGGCTTACCTGTTTGGTGGACTTATACCACCGGTACAGGTGGACCGTAGCGTTATTCTTAGCCAGTTGGGAAACCGCTACCGACACTACACGGCTATCTAGGCTGCTCAGAGAGGGAAGTTGACATTGATGGTCAACTTCCATGGATGGCCGAGCAGCCGACGTGACGTTTTCGGACGTGATCTCCACGATCTCATTTGTGGTCTAGAAAATTTTCCACTTACATGTTGATCTTCTGCCTGCAGGACCGCATAAGCGGACGCTATGTCCACACAAGTGTGCACCACATATGATACATGTTTTGGAAAATGTCTGGAAAGCAACAGCACTAAATCGCGCTATGGTGGCGCTGTTTCGAGGTATCGTGCTTTGGTTATTAATGTTAAAAAGTAATCTACCATCTTCATTCCCGAGCGGAACTCAAAACTTTCGTGCATGAATTCATCTCTAACCGCCCGCTGTGCATGTTGTCCCCAAAATTGTTCCAGAAAAGTAATATGCAATCGATCAAAATCTGTTAATAAATACCCAAATCCACGGGACCAAGTTTTCGCCTCGCCTTCCAGACACGATAAGGCAATTTGTAGTCGTTCAGTTGGTTGTAACGCTAAATTATTACAGTAATTGTCTAGCTCGCCTAGGAATTCGATGGGATGGCATTGTTCTATATTTCCGTCAAAACGAGGTCATTGTAGGCTGCTAACTGACGAATTTCTTCCACACTGGCGGAATTGCATGGAGGATAGGTCTTGTGGACGGCTGTGGTCACCACCATTTACATACTGTAAACTCGTTCGCGGCTCCGTGTTTCTCAGCCACGTTATATGATTCGGTTCAGCCGGTGCAATATTCCCAGGCCACGTACTCGTCCTGGCAACCCTCGGCAAAGGTGGATTGTTCTGCATATGCTCTAAATGGCGACCCAGCGACTCTACCACTCCAGTCAAATGACGTATGGACTCCCAAACTCGTGTATCTGTTCGGCACTCATTGTTGTTACCGAGTTGTGGCGTTTCTTCACCTTCATTTCGATTTGCAGTTGAATTTATCGCCCCTTCTGTAAGATTATTCGGTTGTGTGGGTGCTTCCAATGTTTCATTCGGTCTATCCTCTAGAAGTAGTCTATAGTCACTCCGAGGTGGCATTGGTAGTCTTAAGATTGCTTCTTCTAACCCAGGTGGGTTGAACGGTGGCGGTGGCACGGGTTCGGATAGAGTAGAATAATGTGTGTCCATTGGTGGCAGTAACACCGGCATATTTACGGACCAAGGTGGTACACCACTGAAGTTCATTGAATGATACATCCTTCAACGGTTGATACGTAGTTACCTAAAACACAGATCCGGTAGATCGAACTTTTACAGATATAAAATTTAGAGCGTTACTCACTTGTTCAGGCTTTCTCAAAAGCCTTGAAAATGTTTTCGCCTGCACGGCTCGTGTGACGTTGTAAAACTTTTTATTAATCACCATACATGTATTTTGTTTGGTACGAGTATATAATGGGTTTCAACGCTTACGATGCATATCCAAGAATATTCTTGAAATCAGCAATAATTCTGATTCTGATTCTGATTCTGGTTCTGAAAAAACGTACTTAATCCATCTAGCAGTGAGATGATGCTTTTATTTATCAATCAGCATGTGCTTTTCGCGTGAATATTCTTCGTTGTGTTTAGTTTTCATAAAATTACTTTAAGAATTAAATTATTAAAATTCTGGATCTACAAGACGAATCGAAGATAGAAATTGTATGAAACCTTAAAGCTATTCCTTTTAATAAAAACATGTGACAATCGATTAAACATTCCATGAGATGTAGAGGTGAGTTCCTCTTCAAAGTTTTGGGTCGATTATATAATGGAATTGAGGTTAGACTTTAAAGCAACCATGTGCTTTCGGCGAGGATCACGCCGTTACTATGACAGGTTTTTTTCTGCAACGGCTTAGTCCAATTATCGTTTCTTAATTTATCACGTTTCTCGGGATTTTTGACTAAATAGGTGTTTTTATTTTTTTGTTATACTATTTATTTATACTATCATTTCGTGAATCACTCATGGTCACTGAGCATCTCGCCGCAGCCTCCACGTTGTAAGATTCAATCGACGGTTCGGTTTTCGTACTTAAACATTTTATTGTTCACTTTCAACTTCTATCAGTCCAGAGTTCATTTATCTTTATTTCATAATAAAAAATTTACACAATCTCGATAATTCACTTCTATCAGTCCAGAATTCATTAAACTTTATTTCATAATAAAAACTTTAAACAATCTAGATAATTGTTCCAACAGTATGGTTTAGCTTCCTCCTTGTCTCAACTCACTCCAAAGACTGTCTAATTTTAACGTATCTGCTCACCTCCAAATTTCCTATTCTCCCCTCTCTCTCTCTCCTCTCGCTCTTCACACATCCACGTAGTGGTATCACCACAATATATATATATATATATATATATATATATATATATATATATATATATATATATATATATATATATATATATATATATATATATATATATATATATATATATATATATATATATATATATATATATATATATATATATATATATATATATATATATATATATATATATATATATATATATATATATATATATATATATATATATATATATATATATATATATATATATTAATTTTTTGTTAACTATTTATTGTGGAATATGAGTTAAAATTGAGTTATTAAGATTTAAATTGGGTGTTCAGCCACAAGGTAACTAAGCCCTATTATATACATGATTTTGCTATTTTGCTTCCGCAATTCTGAATTTTTGTGCATAAAGCATGGCTGGTCTGAAAATTTGTTTATAAATTAATAATTTGTTTTTTTTAGAAAGTAAGCTAATTGGTCGATAACTTGATGTTTCTGCTGGATTTTTTTATCAGGTTGGAGGATAGGAATTAATTAGCGTTTTTTCCATTTATTTTTTTGTTCAAAATTTTAACCAAGAGTCTCAAGGCAACATCGGAAAGATTTTTAATAAGTATATTAAAGATTCCATCATTACCAGCAGTGGTGGTAAAGCATCGATTCTGAACACGCAAAACGTGTTCGTTCCGAACCAAAAAGCGATCCACCATCGCGAGTATAAATTTACCGATACCATCGTTCGAGTCAGCATCGCCGAACCAAGAAGCGATGGTGAAAGAACCGATGCTTTAGTTTGTGCTATCGTTACTAGTATGTTCATAAACATCCGATTCGAGTACTATAGGCTGTTGCTTCGGATGAACCGAACTTTGTCAGCTACGGCAGGTGGTTAGAGTGTTTGGATAGTTTAGCAGAGTATAGTTATTTTGAACATTTCCAGCAAGAGTGGGGTGGCTAAATATAGAAAATTGTAAATATTTTGACTCTTCGAAATTCTATGTTTAACTAATTGGTGAATCAATAGTAAAAATTTTTTTTTTTACATTTTTGGTGGGCGTAGGATGATTATATATGGAAAATTTTGAAATTTTGGACTACTGCCAAGTCGGTGATCCATTGATTGATGAATCAATAGAAGTTCGAATTAAATAATTTTGCATACTTTATGTGAATGTAGGTAGAGTGGCTAAATGCGAGAAATTGCAAAATTTTTAAACTATTGCAAACCTGATACACTATTGATTAGTTAATCAATAGCATTTCGATAAGGATAATTTTGGGCATTTTCAACGAGCGTAACATAGGGTGCCTATATATGGAAAATATAATTCTTTTGACTAATCTCATTTCGATACTCTATTGATTGATCAATCAATAGCGTTTCCATTAGAATAATTTTTTACACTTTCAGCGAGCGTAGGGTAGCGCAATATGAAAATTTGTAAATATTTTGACTTTTTCTGATTTTATATTCCATTTAATAGTGATAGTTTTGACATTTTCGTCGATCGAAGGGGTGTGCTATTTGGAAAATTTTAAAATTTGTGACTAATTTATCAATCAATTTTATTTATTCAATGTCGATTCAATGTTCTATTAATTGGTGAATCAATTGCAGTTCCAATAGGACATTTCCAGCGAGCGTAGTGTGGTCCTATTTGAAAAATGTTAGTATTTGAATTTGCAGATCTGATGCTTTATTGAATTAAATTCGAATATGATAATTTTGGACATTTTCAGTGGGCGTAGAGTGGTTTTATATAGAAACTAGCTGGCCCGTCGAACTTCGTCTCGCCTGAAATTATTTTTTTAAATTTGTGTTTTCGGACAGCAGAGTTGTCAAACGTTAATGTTTCTTTCCATTATTTTACTGATTACTTGGCTTACAATAAACGAATTACGACAAATTCATATCCAACATCATGAATTATTGTGGATATGTTCAATGCTTTTGTTACGCAAAAACTAAACAAATGCACCAATTGCCATCTCATCCTTCGAGTCAGTGTATTGAACAGAGATTGTATATCTCTCTCAAACTAAAGATTTGACATGTGGGATGATGGATTTGATTGAATCATATCTGACTGGTCGTAGTATGACCGAGAAAATTGGCGACTGCGTTACTCCATCATTCATCGTGAGCTCTGGCATTCCTCAGGGAAGCCATCTAGGACTATTCATATTTCTGCTATATCTAAATGATCTAAATTTCGCATGCAATGCATGAAGCTATCATTCGCCTACGATTTCAAGCTGTTTCATCTCATCAAATATCTGAAAGACTCAAACTTCTTGCAGTCACAGTTGGATGTATTTTTTAACTGGTGCAACGTCAACAGAATGGTTATAAACGCCTTCAAATGTTTCGTTATCTCCTTCTCTCGTAAACGAACCACGATCATGTATGATTACACTATTTCGCAAGCTGTACTAAAACGGGAGACATCAAATAAGGGTCTAGGAGTGTTATTGGATTCAAAACTTAGTTTCAAAGATCACATAGAATCTCTAAAGCATTAAAGATGCTAGAATTCATCTTTCGCATCTCAAAAAATTTCAACAACATATACTGCCTGAAATCGTTATATTGCGCTCTAGTTCGTTCTACACTGGAGTATGCTGTTGTTGTTTGGGCACCATTATACCAAACTGATAAGCTGCGCATTGAAACTGGTCAGCGCAAGTTCATTCGTTTTGCTTTGCGTCGCCTGCCCTGGAGAGATCCATTTAATCTTCCAAGCTACGAAAATCGTTGTAGGCTCATACACTTCGATTTGCTATCTGTCCGCCACATCCAATGTCGAATTGATAGTGCAGATCTCCTACAACAGCTAAGTTTTGACATTCTTCGGCGTAATTTGCGGTTTAATCCCTTTCTCAGAATTCCTCGTGCTAGAAACTATGGTTTTAATTAACCGTTTTCGAGTAAGCTTCGCGTATTCAATACTTGCTCTGATGAATTTGATTTCAATTTATCTCATAACACCATTAAAACCCGTTATCTCCGAATATTTTCCCGCTAGTTTTATTTACATAATTAGACGATATGAATAGTTGTTAGTTAGCTTTGTAGTTTAAATAACGGTAACTAAAGATTTCGTTATGTATCATTTGGTCAAATGTTATCTGTTGATACAAAAGATGAGAAGGTTTTATGCCGGCTGGAGAAGGAGAACCAAAATCTCAGCTCCAGCAGGCTTTTCCCTTGCTCCTAAATAAACAAATAAACAAATTAACAGATGGATGAAAAAGAGATGACCAAGATAAATACTTTAAATTGACCCCACAAATTTCCAAAAGCAGCCCTCGGGGATGGTTGTTTGTCATTGAATGGTAAGACTTATTTGTACTGAAGACGTTTAAAAATTTAATAGCAAATCCTTAGGGATTATCGAAAGTAATAAACTAATTTTGAACGGTTGTCCATAACTTGCTTCACCGCTAGTGATATTATTTAGTCGTGTTTGATGAATGTTCGTAGCAGGATAATGACAGGATCAATTTTCGATTAACGAATTAGCGATAAAATGAAAAATACTTGGACATTCGAAAGTTCAAATTACCCTTTTATTAAATATTGTGTCCATTAACTTTGACATGAACGCTGGATTCGTTCAAGAATTGTATCAAAAGGTCTCTCATTCGTCGAGCCACCACATCGTTTTTCTTAGTATTCAGTCCTGAGAATCAATATTCTGTTCTAGCGGAGTGAACATGAGGAGTGATTATATACCAGTATTCTTCTTATCGTTAAAGCCAATGTATAAAACAGCAGATCTCACAACTAATGGTTCTTACATGCCACGATTTCTCCTTCAGATATGATATTCACGATTCCCATATGGTAATTCGTCAAATAATCCAAAGTTCGGAAAATAAAATGATTTAACTTAAGCAGCTTACAAATGTCATGAATACCATCCGTTTTGAAGTAAACCACTCTTGAAAACTCACCCGAATCGGCTGAACAAACTTCAGCATGCTAAATGCAAGGAAAATATTTTCATCTGAACTCATTATTTCAACAGTAGAATCCTATCATTGATACGTAAAAAAATCGTTACATAATTTTATTTGTTCAACTCACGCCCACGATGGCCAACATAATTCATCTAACTACATCTACTGGTAAATGACATTAGAACTTGTGCTTCTGTTTACGGTATTAATTAATGCACTAATGAATATAGCATCGAACATGCAAAAGTCTAAATGTTCATATTGAACCACCGCTCGCTAAAAACGTCAAAAATCATCAAATTCTACCTGCTCATCAATACTAATTCGCTCATCAATTGATCATTAAAACAGAAAAAATCAAAATATGAAATCGCTGAAAATGTTAAACATTATCTTATTTGAACTGCTATTGATTCACCAATCAATAGAGCATCGAATTGACATTAGTCAAAACATTTTGCATATACAAGTACCTTACGCATGTTGAAAATGCCTGAAATAACTCAATTTTATTTGCTATTGACTCACCAATTTATTAAATATCGAATTTGAAAAGGTAAAAATAAATCCCTTTTTCCTATTTAGCCACTATACGTTTACTGAAAATGTCCAAATTATAGTAAAAAAGTTTACAAATTTTTCATATTCAGCCACTCGCTGTTCAATTCTTATTGTTATTGATTCTATAACCAAAAACCATAAAATTTGCATAAGATCAAAAACTTACTATTTTCCAAATCGAGCGACCCTACGCACACTGATAATGTCCAAGATAATGCCATTTCAATTGCTTTTGATCGTTTTATCAATCGAGCAAAAGAATTTTTTTTGTGCTGATCACGTGTGCATTGATAATTTCAAAACCAGGATGCGCGACTTGAGATCAACAAAGCATTGTATCGAACGCAGTTTACTCGACCCTCGCCGATGGTCCGCCAACCGAACGGTTCGAAACAGATTACTCCGCCGAACACCGAGCACAGAACACCTTCGCATTAAACGAGGGAGTAGTTTTCGAACCTATCGTATGCTTACGATTGCAGAAGCATCGGCGTTCGGTTCGAAATTTACCACCACTGATTACCAGGAGCCTTCGTGTTTTTAAGTTTCCTAATGATTGACTTAATTTCATCGAAATTCGTCTCAATAATGTCATCTTGTAATAACACTCGAGTTGAAATATGATCATAATTCAGTGAGACTTCATTTTCAATAGGACTCACAACGTTCAAATTAAAATTGTGGACACTCTCGAACTGTTGAGCAAGTTTTTGAACTATTTCGCCATTTGTAAGAAGTATTTGATTTCCTTCCTTGAGAGCAGGAATTGGTTTCTGAGGTTTCCTTAGAACCTTAGACAGTTTCCAGAAAGGTCTAGAATATGGTATAATTTGTTCAACTTCTTTAGCGAAATTTTCATTTCACAAAAAAGTAAATCTATGTTTTATTTCTTTATGTAAATCCTTAACTATGTTTTTCATAGCAGGATCACGAGAACGTTGATATTGTCGTCGACGAACATTCTTCAACCGAATGAGTAGTTGAAGATTGTCATCGATGATAGGAGAATTTAATTTAGTTTGAGCTTTGGGAAGCATCGATAATGTAATGATTCAAATTATCTATTGCTGTGTCGATGTCCAGAATTTTCTAAAATAGTTTCATGATCCACATGATTTTCAAGGTGAGATCTGTAACCAAACCAATTAGCTCTATGATAGTTGAATATAGAACTAATTGGAATAATTATAGCTTTGTTGGAAAGTCTGAATGTTACAGGAAGAGAAGTCAAAGTCAGCATGTGTAATCGGTTCACTACAAATGTGACTTTGCTATGTTAGAACCAGATCAATTGTAGACGGGTTTTTCACATAAATTCCATGAATGGTTTCAACTTCGAAGAAAAGAAAAGAAAAGTTTCTGTCACAATGGCAATATGAATTTTGTGAACTTTGAGAAAATTATAAAATTATTCTTCACTAGATTTTAAAGATGGAGCATTCCAATTTAAAATATTCAAATAATTATTTAACATCACTGTTAAATTTGATATTAATTATATTATTTGCAAATTGCCATCCGATTTGAAATGCTTCAAAAAGTGATGAAGTCGAATTCATTCGGATGATCATTTGAAAAAGTTGATCTTGTAGAAAGATCATTTTATGTTCAGTTATATCGCCTAAATCGACTTCGTTTAAAGAATCGAATGGCATTGAAGGAATATTTTCGTTCCTGTGTTTTGATTATTTATATTAGGGGTATTTGTCTACCTGTTACCAAAGCGTAACTGTCATTAGAAGAAGTTGATGACGAGTTCGATCTACCTGTCAATAGATTGTTTTCGTTAGAATCCAAATTTTAAGGCGTACCTGTTTTTTGTTTTAAATTCGAAGAAATAAGTGCCTTAGAAGAATTAGGCGTGGCATTTGCAACGGTTCTTTGATTTTAAGGTATGTTCTGTAAATTTAAGGTCAATGATTTGACTTGTTGTCTACGCGAACGAGCATTTAAAATTTTTTCCTGACAGGACATTTCAAAGAATTGTATTTATGATTTCCATCGTAATTTGAACATGAAAATTGATCAGTGGTTTCATTCATTGGACAAACATCTTTCGAATGCGATTTACCACAATTCAAACAACGTATATCCATATGACAAATTTTGGTTCCATGGCCGAAGCCTTGGCAACGACGACATTGCGTTAAGTTTGCAACACGATTATGCCGTTTATAATGTTCCCAATGGATTTTAATGTGGGAAATGAAACGTACTTTTTCTAAAGATTTCAATCTTTTTACATCACTTCGATTGAAGTGTATTAGGTAAAGTTCATGGGAAATTCCAGAGCGTGGTTTAGAAGTACCATTCGCTTTTTTTTTATAAGTATTACTTGGGAAGGGGCAAAACCAAGCAATTCTTTTAGTTCATTTTTAATTTCATAAGTACTTTGATCATTTGATAAGCCTTTCAAGACAGCCTTGAAGGGTCTGTCTGATTTTATATCATATGAATAAAACTTATGAAGTTTCTAAGACAAATATCGGATAAGACGTTCATAATCTTCCAATCCATCAACCAAGACTCGATATTCTCCTCTTCGTCCGATTTGAAAAGAGATTTTTACTTCCGGGAGAAAAGAAGAAAGCTCAGTACGGAATGCTTTGAAGTCGGAAATCATCACCGTCACTGGTGGCATAGATTGTTGTTTCTTCTCAGAACGACAAGCGTCCATTTTGGGAATTTTACAAGAATTTTCATCTATGTCGCTACCATCGGATTCAGGAAGAATCTCGTAAATATTGTAGGGCAATCCATCCGTTGTCTTATATTCTTACATTCAGATTCTATAAGATCGTGAATGTTATTAGAAAAATGTTGAATAACGGATTGTTATTTATTCCGTATCGAATTATTTTTAGCCTTAGGCTTGTTCCTTTCCAGTTGGACGTAGGCATTTTTGAAATGAATGAAATTTGAAATTAAATTAACTAGGCTAAATTAGTCTTCGATTAGACTCCTAGTTTAGAAAAGTCTTGATAACGACTGATTTTGTGATAGTCTTAATAAATACTGATTAGTTCGAAGAATAGTTTTTTGAATAGCTAGCCTTAAAAAGGCTGATTGATTTCTTAGTCATGAAAAAGTCTGATTATATTAGAATATCATTCTTTGTATTGCCTTGAGAAAGGCTGACTTATTGTTAGTCTTTGAAAATACTGTTAGTGATTCAGGTAGCCTTGAATCAATGAAACTCTAGATAGCCAGAAAAAAAAATTCCAGAAGCCAAGAGCTATACGTGTGTGGTGCGAATGACTGTTCAACACCGGTTGCATTAGTTTACACTGCTTTTCAGCTTTGCTCACTGAACCGCTTTCTTCCAACGAAAGTGCGGATAAACAAAAAAGAATATAGAAAAACCGTCAGCATAGCGGACCAAAACTTCCATGTGTATGTCTCCATACTCCGCGTAAGCACAGACATTAAACGAATTTCAACGTTGAGCATTTTTGGTGGATGCCTCTCGAAAGCTGTAAAATTTGAAAAGAGAAACTGTTCTTTGTTGTAAGCCGTTCTCTGATTGAAGAGAGTAGAACAGCTACCGATGAGAGCATACGGGTACATCCACGAGAGAAAATGTCATGAGATCCATGACATTTTTATCCACTACATTCACGGCAAAGTTCATTCAGCGACAGCTACCATTTGTGCGGTTTGACTATCCGCTGTTTCGTGTCATTCTCCAGTACCGTTCGCAACCTTGGTACTACTGATATATGGTGTAAGGACTCGGTCTGCTCGGGCAGTCTCGATAAAAAATCTGCCACAACATAGTCTTTACCTTGTTTGTAGCGAATGTCCATTTCCAGCCCTTGTAGTTTCAAACGTAAACGAGTTAGGGTAAGCGAAATTTCTTTTAACTGCCATATCGAAATAAACGGTCTATGATCGGTGTATACAATGAATTTCTGATTATAAATAAAATGTTTAAAATGGTTCACTGCTCATACGATGGCTAACAGTTCTTTTTCAATCGTATGGTACTTTCTTTCAGCACCTACTAGGCCTCTACTTACATATAAGTTGGGCCTATCGATCGATTTTTCATTAGAGAGCATTTCTCCAATAGCGTACTCGCTTGTATCTGTCGTGATCACGAACGTATCTTTATAGTTCGGTCTAACCAACAGTATGTCAGAACTTCGCTATTATTCGAAGGCCTTTTGACATTCTTCTGTCCAAACAAACTTAACATTCTTTCGCAAGAGGTCGTTCAACGGTTTACGTTTCTCTGCTATGTGGGGTATGAATTTCCCGTAGAAATTTGCTGTTCCTAAGAATGACCGAACAACTTTGACTGTTTTTGGTGCAGCCATCTCTTTTATTGCTTTTATATAATCTCCCATAGGACGAATTCGTTTTTTGTCAATTACATGTCCTAAATACTTTATTTCATTTTATAAAAATTTGCCATTTACCTAGCTCGACCTTTAAATTATGTCGGCGCAGAGCTTCTAAGACTTTGAATAAGTTATCGTTATGTGCTTCAGTAGTTGAAAGAAAAACAATTATGTCGTCTAAGTAGACTATAACTTTCAAGTATTTTATTTCATACAGTATCGTGTTCATCAATAGCTAAAAAGTGGATTTCCTAAACGCATAGGCATTATTGTGAATTCAAAGTGGCCTTTCGGAGTTGAAAACGCAGTCTTGGCTGCATCTTCTGAGTTAATTTCTACTTGGTAGAACCCTTATTTTAAATCCAAGGTAGAAAAATATTTACTGTTTCCCAGATTATCTTAAATTCCGTCAATTAGTGGAATTGGGTATACAAATGACTTTGTAACCAAATTTAAAGCTCTGAAGTCAACCACGATTCTGTATTTCTCGTTACCTAATTCATCGTCCTTCTTGTAAACACACTGGTGCATTCCACGGACTTTTGCTAGGCTTTATGATACCTAGTTTACGAATTTCTTCAATTTCTTCATTAATATGCCTCTTCGTAGTTTCTAGAAACCTGTATTGCCGTTTATTGATAGGTACATATGAAGTGGTCTCAATTTCGTGCATTGCCTCATCGGTGAAAGCTAATTTTTCCTCCTTCTGATAGAATGCATCGCTATATGATTCCATAATTTACTCTACATCCATAAAATTTGTTATTTTTAAATGATTTATATTTAGTAATTCGAATACTTTATCCGTTCGGTCCCGACCAGTTATTCGACCATATCTTTTATTTTCTGTCAGACTCAGGTCTTAATTTGTATCTAAATCAAGGGAACAATTGTCTTCTTCGTTACACTCTCTAGCTATAAAATCTTTTGCTTTTTCATTTGTAATGTCCCACAACAGGGAAGCATACTATCTAACCGATCTGCGTTGTTGTATATATCATAGTTGTTCTGATCTGAATGTTATTACTTTTATTCAATTTTTCGTTCGTTTCATACTTATTATGCTTTGATAAACTGCGTTATAAAGCTTCAGCATTTACGATAATTACTTCATTTTTGTCATTCTCTGCGTCAGTTTTAATATATTTTTCGGTTATCCTTTCTCTACTTGTGGATTTTTTTATTTCACAATTAGTGTTTCCTTTAGTTGCTCTGATTGGAAACATGTTTGGTTTCTCTTTATTATTTTTTACTTCGTTATTTCTGATGAACTTCATATGATTCTGTGCTGGTTCAAAAGTGAGAGCTATTTTCCATAAGTATATCCAACCTTGGTCAATGTGTATGCTAGTCACATACTTACTCATAAATCTCATTCCCAAAATACCCCCTGCAGTCAAATTTTCCACTACGTCAAACCTCGTTCATAAAATTCTTTATGCGATGATAAAATTTAGTTCTGCGGTCCGTATGTTTTTCTAACTGCACCTGTTACCCCGAAATATTCTATTACTTCGTTTCCATTAATTATATATGCTCCCAGGTACTCTGCGTTTCGTCTACTTATCATGTTGCCAAATGCTCCAGTGTCTACCAGAAACTGCCTATCGATATTTGGTTCGTTTGCCGATCTCAATAACATCATAAATTCGTTGTTTTTTGTCTTATGTAATTTTAATCATATCCCTTCTTTGCATTTTTTGCTATCTTTTTCTTAAATGTGATTGTTCACATCACTCTTGATCATTCTCTCCGTATCGATCCAAATTTTGCACTTCACATGTTTGCTTGACTAAATTTGCACTCGGTTCTAGATGCTGCATATCTCATTTGATCAGGCATATCTCTGGTCCTGATTTCATCATATCTTCGAAATATTTTTCTATTATCGTAAGTCATGCAATTTACTCAGAACTGTATTTCATTATTTTCTTAGTGTTTTTTATCAAACCCATTGATTTCCTGGTGGTTTTCTGTTATCATACCGACTTACTAAATCGTATTTTTTTCTGATAGTCATTATTTTCATATTGGTACCCTTCGTTAGGTCCTAACTTTTGATTCCTTATAAGAACTTAATAGCCCAGCACTGTTCCCTGAAGTCTGTGATCAAGTACATCGATATGTTTTCGTTCTATATCAACTTCTTCTAAATACTCCAGTAATTCATACACAGTCATATTTTGTGGCCTTGTGCTATTCCTTTCAATTCGTCGCTGTACAAGCCTGCTAAACAAAATAGTCTAAGACTGACTTCCACTGGTGATTTTCGAGCAAAGCGCCCTTCATTGTAATTGTCCAACTGCTCTATAATTCTCATAATGCGTTTTTTGTAATTTTTGGATTGTTCATTGCGTTCTCGCCGCAAAGTTTCTATTTTTAAACAACGTCCTCGATTCTTTCGAGTTTCTTTGGTTTTAAGCCAATTTTCAGCTTTTATTTGCAGTAATCTAGCTGCCGCTTCTTTTTTTACCTCAATAATATTACATTGATCAGATCGTCTCTCGATGTCTTTTCTGGAAATTGTTTTTCGGAAAGATCAATATGGTAGATGAACGCATCTAATTGTTCGGTAGTTCCATTGAACTCTGGAATGCTTCCGCTTTAGGGAATTGGAAGTCCATGCTTGTTTGAATTTGATTATTGTATTATGATATCTTTGTCAAGCCTCCAAATCATTATTTGACTTGCCGTATGTTAAGAAAATTATGAAATGAATCCCCCTGAACGATACTCATTTTTAGCTGTGAATAACTTGACCGTGGTTATGGTCGACATACATAAACATAAATAACCTTACCTAGCCAAACATTACTGGTCATTGTGTAGCACATTGCTTCAACTGAAACGAGCTCTGTGCGATTGATTTTCGTTCGCATTTTTGTTCATTATTGAGCCAGCCCTACTCGGTGCTCTCAAATTTGTCATGATAGCTGTGTGCGCAATTACGATCAGCATAAAATACCAAACTGTCTTTGTCATTCATTATTTTGATAGAAGTCGTGGAACCTATATTCGATCGGCTCATTATTATTATTATTATCATATGTCGCTTCTGCCCCTGTACCTTATTTTTACTTTGGTTGCTAGCGCTCCAAGTTACAAATATGGCAGCGATAGTTTAGCGGATGTGTTCTATATCAACGTATTCTGCTGTAGGCTCCGCCCATACGCGCTGGTTTTTCCGTTTAAAATAAATATGTCGTGGCATGCACTCTTTATTTTTTTATTTCTTTATTTATTCCATTTATTCATCTGACAATAGATTAAGTCTTAATGAATATATCAGTCAAGTTATAAAATATTCGATCGTAACACTCTCTGAATAAACTTATATGTCGGGTAATTAAAATCGAAAAGATTTTCAACAGTGGAAAATGTTCTTATACATGTAGTTATCGGTTCATGGAATCCGAACGTCGTTCGATGATATCTCGGTTGAAGTAGAATAGTAGAACGCAGCAATCGTTGCGTGGCACGGAAATCAAGTAGAGACAAAAGTTGCGGTGAGTCGATATCGCCATTGATTAGTTTTGCCACAAACACAGCTTGTTGAATTTTCCTGCGCCGTTCCAATGAATCAAGACCTATCAGACGACAGCGATCGGGGTACGGTGGAAGGTCAAGCGGGTTTTGCCATGGAAGATTACTAAGAGCAAGTCGGACAAATCTTTTGTGGACACGTTCAATCCGTAAGTTACAAACAATCTGATACGGGCTCCAAACTAAACTAGCATTCTCAAGTAGCGGTCGAACCAATGAACAGTATAATGCCTTCACGCAATGGGGATCTTTGAAGTCACGTCCAATTTTGGCAACAAAACCCAGTTGCCGTGTTGCTTTTGAAATCAAAGTTGAGCGATGTAGGTTGAATGTAAGTTTGGCATCCAACAAAACACCAAGGTCATTAACATGATCAACTCTTTGGAGCGTTTGTCCATCAATTTGATAATCAAAATGCAATGGATTCTGTATTCGGTGGAACGTTATGACCTGAAATTTCGCAGTACTGATAATCAGCCAGTTTCTTTTGCACCAAGCAACAAATGTATCGAGGAGCTGTTGGAGCCGGACACAGTCTTCAATAGATCGAATTACATGGTACAATTTCAAATCATCAGCGTAAACTAATCTGCAGCCGTTACTGAGCAGCAAAATAGCATCGTTGAAAAACAAAGAGAACAGAAGCGGACCCATATTGCTGCCTTGAGGTACTCCTGACACATTCGTAAACTGAGATGAAACGCTCGAGCCCAATTTTATTCGTAAAACTCTACCACACAAGTAAGAGTATAACCAATCAATGAACTTTTGAGTTCCACCTAATCGCGACATCTTTCGAAGGAGTATTCGGTGGTCTATTCGGTCAAACGCTGCTTTTAGATCCGTGTATACCGCATCGATTTGTAAATTTTTCTTCCATACGCGAAATGCAGGTCGAAGTGAAATCTAATAGATTTGTGCTGACCGAGCGTCCAGGCATAAACCCATGTTGTTTAGTTGAGATATAATGTTTAGTGCGAAAGAGCATCTCATTGCTTACAATTATTTCAAAAAGCTTTGAAGCAGCAGATAAACTTGTTATGCCTCGATAGTTTCTTGCATTATGACGGTCACCACTCTTGAATACAGGAATGATCATGAAGGATTGCTTCCAAATCTCAGGAAAAATGCCTTGCTCGAAAGATTTGTCTTAGTGTCTCAGCATTATGAAAACGACGATGTTTGCGTTGCCAGGCATTACGATCCCGCTTGAGTTTACGTAGGTACGCTGTAGTCCAAGGAGTAGCAATGGGTCGTTTTGCTGATGGAAGATTAGAACTGAGCCATTGAAACAGAATATCACAGAATAGCGAAGACATTTCATTCACGTTAGCGATTTCATACAAAACAGACCAATTAACATCCTGCAAATATGCTTGAAAGGCAGTGAAATCAATTTTTCGGTAGTTCAATGGCATTGATTCGACAATAAGCTGGGTATCACATGGAACGCTTTCACAATCAACGGGCAATGAAACAGCTAAAGGCGGATGGTGAAGGTCCACGGGTAGTAGTGGGGCAACATAACGATCAACTACCAATTGGCTCTCTAACGAACAAAAGATCAGATCGAGCGTTCGTCCGAGATGATTCTTATGGCGATTCCTTTGATATAAATTCAAATAATCCATACCATCTATCAGTGTCGTACTGGCAGCAGGTAGAAGAGAGGAAGGAGATAGTGTTTCGTCTGATCCATGACCCCACGTTATCCGAGGCTGGTTGAAATCATCGCACAAAAACAATATCACTGGCGGAACTTTTACTGCACAGCTCCGAAACAGTGGACATGTGCTCATCGATCACACCAACTTGCTGGATTTTATCGGGAGGGATATACACACCGCACAGAAATATCTTTCGGTCCCGCACGGTAGCACATACACACACTTGTTCGAGGCAACGACCATTCACCGTTTGTACAACATAACTGGCCTATTTTAGAGAAACAGCAAATTTTTATTTGACACTGTTTGCTAAGCTGCGGTCGCAGCGAAAAACGTTGAATGCATTTCCAAATAACTGTTGGAAATTGATCCGATCGTCGAGCCCGGTCTTATTTCCGAACGCGCTTACTTGCCTTGCTATGTCGGTCCAAGACCGGCTACCGTTGCTTACTCGCAAATGACGCGAAAGGTTCGGTTGGTACCCCTCGCAGTCACCTTGACTTGTTAAACATATTACCAATGCCAACTGTTTTGCTGGTTTTGGCTTATTGTGCATTTAGAGAGGAAACAATTTCTTCAGCCTTAATTCCAGAATGGCCTCAATAGTTTACCCGCTACATTAGGGTTTTTATTTCTTTCTTTAATACATGTGCCCCTAGTACATGTGCTCCGTCTCGGTCAAATTCCACTACAAGAATGTAATACCAAGGCTTTGCTTTGCTGTCTCGAAATAGACTTTTATAGTGGAAAATGTAAAGACTCACCCTATTATTATTTATCCGCCGTTTCTTTTCCCGTACCTTCTTTATATCATTGTTACCACTTTGTATTGTCGCGGGCCCGAGCGGCATGCGGGAAGGATTGGAGATGCGTTTCTTTTAGTTCTACGGTCGGAAAATTTAATCTCTGGTTTTACAGTTCACACATACAATTTATTCATTGGCCCTAGGTTCAATTTGTTACTCTCTTTTCCCACCGCTGTCACCACGTTGTATTTCCACGGGTCCGAGCGGCATGCGGGGAGGATTGGAGAGGTGTTTCTTTTGCTTGTACGGTCGGAAAAATGTATACTCTGGCTTTACTGTTCACACATACATTTTATTCATTGGCCCTGGGTTCAATTTGATACTCTCTTTTCGTAATTGTAGGACGTTTACACATTCAAATCCTCTTATTTTGATTTCAAATTATTTTACTTTGATGACACGGCTTTCTAGTTACTAGATTGAGGCGTCTCTGTTTTTTACACTTTCTGTGTACCAGTTTTCTACAGGTTATATATTTTTCATATAGACGAAATTAGGAAGCTAACTATTCTTCGGTATTACTTTTCAGTATAGTATTCTGCACTACTGTATGTAACTATGTCATTAAAATAATTCTAAAACTCCAACTTCACGGTAAGCGCACCGACTGTGTTGCACTGTTGAACCGACGACACGACCAGGCACTGAAGAAAAATCAGAATAAATCGTGTTCATGAGCGATTTACCGCCAGTTACCACAAATACAGCGACCCCTTGATAATGATAAAAATAATCATCTTGAGCAACACTGTTTTAGTTGCTACGAACTAGTTACTAAGGAGCCCCATAAAAAATAAACAAACCATTTTGAAACAGTTGTGTCATTAGCGCATTCATTATTCTGAAGAAGATAGAGATAAAATTCAAAATTTGAGGACGATAGATCGTAGACACAATATGGCTAATTCTGTGCGAAATATTCCAATCAGTGATCGTCTCCAGAACGTGCTCCAGAAAAGTTTAAAATTTTACGACACCGTAAGCAGTTTGAAAGTAACCTTTTAGATCGTATTGAACCTTATTTTACTCCGAATTACAGAATTATCCTTTGACAGAACCAGGTTTAACAGTTGATCATGTACTGGAACGAATTTTAAATTTATAAGATACATCAAGTTAATGCTACAAAGTACGTTGTGGATTTGCGCCGACCGGAACTGGGTGCACAAATTCTGGCTCTAAATTTAGTGCTGCGACAGGCAGACGTCATATTATATCATCGTCAAGGGCTACCCAATAGATCTATTTGTAGCGAAGTTATCAAATGCCATGATGCCTCTCATTCCCGTTAGGGATATCTACTCGAGTTTTCGAAACACATCTCCGTTCGTGAGACGTCATTGTTGGATCCGACATTCTTGACTTCAACAAGTGATTTACGGGAGACTTTTTCTTTGAGTTATTGTCTATTTTCTGCTTGAAATAAGTAAATTATTTGATAATAATTTCGATCAGATCCCATATCCCAAGAAACTTGATTCTCGCGCTTTTCAAGTGTCTTACATATTCATCAAAATTTCCACCCGATTTGCCTTCAAATCACTGAGAGTAGAAGTGGAGGGGTTCTTCGAATGTCCAAAACGGATGACGTATTGTTTCACAACATGTACGCGGATTGACAACGAGGATTGAACAATTTGGAACAAATTCAGAAGTAGCGAAAAAACAAAGATTTGGCACACAATTGAAATATTTTACTGTAGATGGTCATTAGAAAAAGCCAGATATGAATTCTGTATATAGGTGTATTCGTACCTGAAGGTCAAATACGACTCTGGAATGGATTGAAAATAAAGTTCAAATATTTAAGTATCTTTGAAACGAATTTCTTGCCTCTTGTAGTATAGTACTGATATACCGGTTTGACTTAGCTTTACCATTTATTTTCAATACTGAATTTTGATGATTTGAATGATAAAATGTTCCGTACTGACGAATTTTATGACTGAAAATTTCGTTACCTTTTCAAAACTCATTTATTCAACATAAAAGTTTCGGTCATATGAGGCAGACCATATATAAAAATTTTCGTATGTTCGACTCCCAGCCAGCCTTAACGAAAGCCTCTATCCGATTTAATTAATCGAATCACAACTCTGACATGTGATAAAGCTGGAGAACTTACATCATTCCGTAAATAAGAATCTTCCACTCGAGACTGTTTGTTTTGTTTATGTTCCTCAAGTTTCCAACATGCTGTAACCAAGGTTATGGTAACTGTTACTCAAAATCAATAATGCATCAACTTGTGTTGCCAGTTTCAATAGTTTTCCATACGATTTCGTTTTGACATTACCAGTTACTGAGGGGTAGTTAAATTTGCGATACAGTTTCGATAGACGAGTGGCAGGTCGTGTCGTCGGTTGAACTATTTCAACCATTTCTATTTAGTGGCGAACGGTTTATCTGAGCACTCTGAACCTGAACGGATCGACGCCCGAGACTTACGGCTATTTTCCAACAACGCAATCAAATTTGGGCGTACACAGGCACACAGATTTTCGAAGTTGAAACGCAGATTTTAAAAAAATGCCGCATTTCAATTTTGAAGAGCCGTGGTTTGTTCGCTCATTGCTACGAGTCGGTTCAAATGAACGGCTCGTGAGCGCTCGCCCATCACTAGCTGCTGTACAACAAATCGTTCGAGAAAATGTTCCAAACAGTGTTTTATATCGCAGTGAGTTCCACAATTTGGTCCTTCCGAAAGGCAGGAATGAATCCCGTACAGCATCCGGATAGTTTCTTTCAATGAAATGCAAATCCGAAATGAAATAATCGAAATTAAAATTCTATATGCTGCTATTTTTATAACCGTTAGGACCGCCCATTAGTGAAAAAGCTACAAACGAAATCACGTAAAAAGAAAGCTCTTAACAAAAGTTGGATCAGTTTGGTTTCTATCGCCACTGCGAGTAGATGTATTTTGTGTCGTTTGCAAAGCTAGTTTCGCTTCCGACAAGAGCGATTACGTCACAGCTGCCAGTCATTTGCATTGGTGAAAAAGCAACGGTGGAGAGCATTACACAAAATCAGCCGTTCTAATGGCTCAAAAGTTTTCTAAAGAACCATTAGGATTTGTTGTTCGTAAATCGAAGGTAAATATCCTCAGTTTAGTGCAAATCTAGAACAGCTTGGTTAGATTTGTGCATTTTTCGCTGTGTGAAATTTACAGTAATCGAGATCAAGTGATGCCTTCTTTGTTTTTGCAAAAAATGTTCCAGAGTTTAATGTCGTAGAGAATTACGCAATTTGACCTTTCTGAATGCTACAAACGAATCCCTAGAGCGTATTGATAGTTTCGTTCAATAAATTAGGCCTATTGTATCATTGATCAACCCAGCGAATTAATGTTTTCTTTATTGGAAGATTATAATCGATTTTAAACGCTACACCTACACCAACCATATCAGTATCGCACCCACGTACAACAGTTCAGCCTGGAGTTAGATGACGGAAGTCAGCGGTATAAATCGGAATTCGAATTCAACTTATCACTCCCCATCACAAACGCTTTCATAAAAGGTTCTTTTCAGAGCCAACATTATTTTATTATAAAGAACTATACTGGTTATTTCATAATATTTGTGTTTCAGAATGTTAAATGTAACTAATCTGTGCTTTAGTTTAGGTGCATCGTTTCAAATTCTACATACAATCTCATACGATTGATCAACTAATTGATATTCGGAAGTGTTAAGGAACATGTCAGTCGTTTTCGTATTCACGACATCAGGTTATGTCTCTGACATTACCCACCCGCCTTTTTTTTTCAATGTATTTCTACCTGTTGTTAGGAATCTACCTACTTCCGTTTCATATAAAAGACCAACATTACAGCACTCTTTCAATAAAGCTTGAAGACTTGGTACACCGATGAAGAATATAAATAATATTCGAAAAACGTATCTGTATTACAACGTTTGATACACTTTTGTGAAAATAGTGACTGTGATAATAGTGACGTTGAGAGAGTGTAATGACGTGACATAGTGGAATTAAACGATACATCAATAGTACTATTAACGACATTTATATCGTATTAGTCTTAATATCATGTCAGCTCAGTGCTATCACTTAATGATAATGGTTACTTGGGCAGATTCGATTTCCGCATGAATTCGAATGATGGTTTTTATCATGCAAAAAAATTGAATTAATTTTGTTGTACGATAACTCCGAAAAAAATTCTTAAAAATGATGATATTTTTCATCATTTAGACCCAACCCTCCCTTCCCCCCTTAGATTGTGAAACAAGTTTCGGTGAATCTCTGACAAAAAAATTATTAATTGCTTTATCGTTAAAATAAATTTTCTTCTTAAATAACACTCTTTCTATAGAATCTTGAACAAAGTTACTTGCAATATATATATGTTCACGCTTTGACCACTATGTTCATATCACACGAAAGTTTCATTGGAAGACCTGATCAGTCTCTCGATTCCACTCTCTATTGCAATATTGATCTGTTTTTCGATGCTTTCCCGCACACCAGCGAACAATTCAGAAATGGATGTTAGTTTCTTCATCTCCTTCATATCGCTAATGAACGAATGAACATAACCCTTATCGACAATACTAGATAACACGTTACCTTCTTTGCATTTTTTTTTACATGCGTACAACACAAATGTATGTTTATTTTGTTTATTTTTTGGGAGCAGGGAAAAGCCCGATGGAGATGAAACTTGGCAATCTCTCTCTCCAGCAGGCATAAAACCTCCTCATCTTTCGTATCAACAGATTACAATGATCCAACAGATACAATAAGGCTTAACACTAACAATAAAAACTTATAATTAAAACTAAACCTATAACCCTATATCTAGTTGATGACACCAAGCACTACAGGGCAGCAATAGTGTTCTTGTTCTTGTGACAAAGGGGGGAGGGGGAGTACAAAATCGTCAAAAAAGTGTGATGTCTTATATGTCATTATATATATAAATATATATATATATATATATATATATATATATATATATATATATATATATATATATATATATATATATATATATATATATATATATATATATATATATATATATATATATATATATATATACATATATATATATATATATATATATATATATATATATATATATATATATATATATATATATATATATATATATATATATATATATATATATGTATATATATATATATATATATATATATATATATATATATATATATATATATATATATATATATATATATATATATATAATATATATATATATATATATATATATATATATATATATATATATATATATATATATATATATATATATATATATATATATATATATATATATATTTATATATATAATGACATATAAGACGTCACACTTTTTTGACGATTTTGTACTCCCCCTCCCCCCTTTGTCACAAGAACAAGAACACTATTGCTGCCCTGTAGTGCTTGGTGTCATCAACTAGATATAGGGTTATAGGTTTAGTTTTAATTATAAGTTTTTATTGTTAGTGTTAAGCCTTATTGTATCTGTTGGATCATTGTAATCTGTTAATACGAAAGATGAGGAGGTTTTATGCCTGCTGGAGAGAGAGATTGCCAAGTTTCATCTCCATCGGGCTTTTCCCTGCTCCCAAAAAATAAACAAAATAAACATACATTTGTGTTGTACGCATGTAAAAAAAAATGCAAAGAAGGTAACGTGTTATCTAGTATTGTCGATAAGGGTTATGTTCATTCGTTCATTAGCGATATGAAGGAGATGAAGAAACTAACATCCATTTCTGAATTGTTCGCTGGTGTGCGGGAAAGCATCGAAAAACAGATCAATATTGCAATAGAGAGTGGAATCGAGAGACTGATCAGGTCTTCCAATGAAACTTTCGTGTGATATGAACATCTTAAACTTTCATCTATACATACTGTCCCAAGATACGCTTCAAGAATTCATTCCCAAAGACACTTTTCAAAGACTCAAGAAAGAACCGTACACTTCCCAAAAGACTTTAGAAAGAACCAGATATTTTCAAACGACATACATTTCCTATAAACATAAAGGTAAACTCAAAATCAGCAACTAAATTCAACGATATTATGACATCGCCTACGAAACGAGGTAATGAAACGACCAAAGCTTCATAACACATACGAAGCAGATATTTGATACCAACAACGTATTCTTACAAACACGAGACGTACATTCAAATCGCGACGCATGACTCATTATATGGAACCATTAACAAGAACAGCGAAAGCAATCTTTAGAACTCAGGTAACTCACGAGCAGCCCGCTCATTAGACGCGCTCTCGCCCTTTCTTTCCTTACCACACACTCACGCGCACGCTTTGACCACTATACACGTAAATACCCTCCCGCGTTTACTTAATCCATAATGGCTACTATACACACTATGCGATACTGAAACCTCATTGGTGATTAATCTGGAACCAACCGAAATTCAAACGCAAAGTCTAACTTCCCCTACCAGAATAAATTTAAGAGAGAGAAGTTATATAAGTTTAGACATATCGAAATAAAGCAGAATTTTTGTTATCAATTCGAAACAGTGTGTTTCAATACCTTATTCGACAGAAAAATGGTATGCTTGGGAAACAGTGTTGCCAAAAAGTTGGAAGATTTAAAAAGTTTAACGATTTCAAATAATATGCAGAATAAGAATGAATTGACTGTAAAGAACAGAAAAAATTATTGTTGAGAATAAGACTCATTCGGAGTCTGACAGAAATCCCTGCCGAAAACGAAAATTATTATCAAATAATGATGAAGAAACGATGCTTGTTGACAATGATAATGACGATGAAAATTGTCTCATAAGCAGATATTTTATCTGGAAAATCAAAAATTAGAAAAGTTAGCAATAAAAATCGTAAAACTCGCCCAATAATTGTGATAAAACCGATCGAGTCGTAACAAACGAGCGATGATACAAGGAATTTTTTGAAAGACAAATTGAATCCAAGGGCACACAAGATTAGCAACTTTAAAAATGATTCGATCATTGTTGAGTGTACAACAGGGGAAGACATTTAGACATTAAAAGACAACATCGAAAGCAAATTGGGGGTTAATTACAATGCTGTTGTACCCACGCCTGGTAAACCAAAACTGAAAATAGTTGGGATGAGTGATCGATATTCCGCTGATGTATTTATTGATCTTTTGAAAAGTCAAAATCAGGAAATTGCAATTGAAGAAATAAACGTTTTAATTGACCTTGAGAATCCCCGCTTCAAATATAACAAATATAGTGTTACAAATTGAGATTGATAAAAACTACTTATTCTAGTTTGATGACCGCCGGCAAGGTGTGCGTCGGCTGAGATAGGTGTTCGGTTTTCGAATCGTTCAACGTATTGCGATGTTTCAAGTGTGGTAGGTTTGGTCACAAAAGCACCGAATGTTCAAATAAAGAAAATTGTTCCAAATGCAATGCTGCACATAGAACATATGAATGTACTTCAACTGATTTTTAATGTGTTAATTGTCTGAAAATGAACACTGAACGTAAAATGAATTTGGACACCAACCATCCAGCATTTAGTAAGTAGTGTCCAGTATATTTGAAGACTGCTTGAATCGAGGAAGAACAAAATATTGTTAAGTGAATACCAACTAACGAAAGGAAGATTATCAGAAATATTGTACTTAAATATTGCCGGTTTATCTACTAATTTTGTCGCATTGCGGCATCTTGTGGAGAATAACTGTCCTTTCTTAGTTTTGCTGTCAGAAACACATATAGTTGATTCTGATGCTTTCGATCAGTTCAGTATTCCGGGTTACACTATTGCTTTTTGCTTGTCACATTCCAGACACACGGGTGGAGTGGCCATTTACCATCGTTTAAATTCAATTAAACGAAGTAGTTGGGAATAATTGGTTCTTGGGTATATCAGTTGAGAGAGGCATGCAGATGGGAAATTATTTAGTTGTATATCATTCTCCTAGTTCAAGCGATCGCCAGTTTCTGGAAATTCTCGAAAACTGGTGGGAAGACTTTGTAGATTTTAGTAAGCTTAATATTATTGCGGGAGATTCCATCTTTGACTGGCTCAGTGATCAGAGTTCGAATCACTTGAAACAGTTGGCAGAATACTTCAGCTTCAAACAAACTGTGAATGAATTTACAAGAATTTCGAGACATAGCAGAACTTTGATAGATCACGTATATTCCAAACCTAGAGATGGGAAAAACACAGTGAAAATTAAATGTTGGAAAAAATATTTAAAGCAAGCTATGTCTCGACTTGTGTCAAGAAGCTTGTATTGTACGCAGTTGATTGAAAATTTTTATCGCGGGGCATCTATTCTTGCGGACATATTAAAAAGTGTACTAATAAATTAGTCACTGAAAAGTACATTAGTTTGAACAGCTCGAGTAGCTGGTACTCAAGGGACCTCTCACGATTAAAACGAGAGAGAGAGAGATAAACAGTACAAGAGGTTCTGTAGAACTAACAATGAATGTCACTGGCGTGCCTATACCAATACACGAAACATTTATTCACGGGCCCTGAAGAAGACTAGATATGAATATGTTCAGAGGAAGATCGATCAAAATCAGAAAAACAGCAAGGAGTTATGGAAAATTCTTAAAACCTACACTTAGCTCAGGAAAAACATTAACGTTTAATGGTATAGATCAATCAAACTATTGATTTGGTTAGTGAACCTGTTGAAATAACACAGACGATTTGTAATTATTGTAGATTTCTTGAATTTCACCCAATCACTTTTGAACAATTGAAAGATATTTGTTTTAATTTAGGAAAATCGGCTGGTATCGACAATATTAACTCAAAAGTGATACAAGATTGCTTTCATGTTATCGGTCACTATCTGCTGGACTTGGTAAATGAATCGTTATACACGGGGCATGTGCCAATGGTGGTTCCTATTCCCAAGGTTACTGGAACGGATAAAGCCGAGGAGTACCGTCCCATTAACATGTTGCACGCGTTGGAAAAAATTTTGGAACTTGTTGTTACAGATCAGCTGAATAACTATTTAAACTCTAACAGTTCACTAGTACCGGAACAATCGTGATATCGGAAAAGTCACTCTTGCGAAACCGCTTTAAAACTTATTTTAGCAAAATGGAAGGAGAAAATCTAGATTATAGAGACTATTTTTGCAATGTTCTTGGATCTCAAACGCGGTTTCGATACAATTTCTATACCTATACTGTTACAAACACTACAACGCTTTGGTATCGAAGGAGTGGCATATAAGTGGTTTGAAAGCTATTTGTTTGATAGAACCCAGAGAACTGTTTTCAACGATGTTGTGTCTAGTTTCCAGGGTAATTCACTTAGTGCACCACAGGGTAGTGTTTTAGGACCGATTTTGTTTATTATGTACATAAATGATATGAAGCGAGTTTCACGGTTTTGTAAAAAAATTTGTTAAAACTTTTTCGTTTTCCCGTTTATAAGAAAGGCGATAAATCCCTTATTTCAAACTATCTAGGAATTGCTGCATAATGTTCAGTTTCAAAACTATTTGAAATAAAAATTCTGGACTTCATAACTCACAACTGCTCCAGTTACATATCTGATACTCAACACGGTTTAATGCCTAAACGGTCTACGTCTACAAATCTTGTTCTATATACATCAGATATCATTCGATCTAAGAAAGCGCAACTTCAAGCTGATGCCATCTATGCATACTTCACTGCTGCATTCGACAAATTGCAATTGCAAGCTCGACAGGCTTGAATTTAGCGGCCCCTTTCTTAATTGGATGGAATCACATCTGACTGGACGTAGTATGACCGTGAACATTGGCGACTGCGTCACTACATCATTCATCGTGAGCTCTGGCGTTCCTTAGGGAAACCATCTAGGACCATTCATATTTCTGCTATATCTAAATGATCTGAATTTCGCATTGCAGTGTATGAAGCTATCATTCGTCGATGATGTCAAGCTATTCCATCTCATCATAGATCTGAAAGACTCAAATTTCTTGCAGTCACAGTTGGACGTATTTTCTAACTGGTACAACTTCAACAGATTGCTTCTGAACGCCTCTAAATTCTCCGTTATCTGATTCTCTCGTAAACGAACCACGAACATGCATGATTACACTATTTCGCAAGCTGTACTGAAACGGGAGACATCAATTAAGGATCTAGGAGTGTTATTGGATTCAAAACTTAGTGTTAGCGACGGTATTCGGAGTTCTTGTAGCAAAACCCTATTTGTATAGATGTTATAGCTCAAAGCTGAAATTATATTTTCTTAACAATTTTACAGCTACTTAAGAAATTTCTTACTCACATTTTAGTCTCCTACTATAATATCTGTCGCGTAAGAAAATGATCTTCTTGATCAAAGAAAAGCCTAATCTATATTTTTATAAATGAATTTTAGACTTAAATTAATAATATTTCGATAATTCAATAAATCTCTAACTTGATGAAACTCACTTTCAATTCACATACGTATCTAACATGGCTACTACTGTTCGTTTCGTTTCCCGATCGACTGACGTTCATTTGTCATCACGTTGGCTCAATATTTTGGTATTAGCTCCGAGGGGTATCGTCGTTACAGATTGTCCGTAACATTCTCCCCCACGTGTCGCCGGATGGCTTGCAACGGTGTCATCAACTACATCCAACAGGGCTAGCTTAACGACGGCTCGTTCACGCAAGATACCATTTTTAGTTTGCACATCCACCCTACGAACTCTACCATCCTTACCAGGGTATGCCTTCAGCACTAGTCCTCGAAGCCAGCGATTACGAATGCCTTCATCTACTATCAATACAAGGTCACCCTCTTTGATTGGTCTCACATCTTGGAACCACTTCGTTCTTCTGGAAATTGTGGGTAGATACTCCTTCACCCAACGGCGCCAGAATCCATCTAGCGTATGCTGAATGCGGTTCCAGCTACATCTAATCGCAGTGTTTTCCTCAACTGGATCTTTCACCTGCTGCTTCACACCGCGTGAACCCAACATCAAAAAGTGGTTAGGAGTCAACGCCTCACTATCTGCACTGTCTAACGGAACGAACGTGAGAGGACGTGAATTCACCATATGCTCAGCCTCAGCCAGTAGTGTGTTCAATGACTCCTCATCTAACTTGCGTTCTACCGGAATCGTACCCAATGCAGTCTTCACTGATCTAACCATCCTTTCCCAGCAGCCACCCATATGTGGAGTTGCCGGGGGATTGAATCGCAATTGCGTGTGTTCATCTGTAAAGGTGCTGCTAAGCTCGTTGTTCATAATTTTTATCGATTCCTGTGACAGTTCTCTACTAGCACCTTGAAAATTCGTTCCTTTGTCCGAAAAAATTTCTTGCGGTGCACCTCTGCGTGCGATGAACCTGCGAATTGCTTTCTTGCAAGAATCGGTTGAAAGAGTTGCAACAATTTCCAAATGTACAGCCCGTATGGTCAAGCAGGTAAAAAGGGCTACCCAGCGCTTTGCAGTACTGCGTCCAATTCGAATCAAATAGGGCCCAAATATATCAACGCCTGTATACGTAAATGGGCGCACAAAGGGAGATAAGCGAGCCTTGGGCAGAGGAGCCATCATAGGAGCAACAGGAACAGCTTTGTATACACGGCACCATTGACAATTCTTTGAAGCTAATCGTACTAAAACTCGTAATCTCGGAATGTTGAATCTTTGTCTTATTTCATTGACCACTGTCTCGTTATTTGCATGATGGAACTGACGATGATAGAAGTTCACAAGTAACTCCGTCACGCGATGGTATCTGGGTAGAATGACTGGATATTTGGAATCGAACGTGGCAAACTCTGCGGATTCTGTTCGGCTCCTGGCTCTAAGAACTTTGCTTTCGTCAAGTGTCGGGCAGAGTTTCAATATGCTGCTTGAATTTTCTATAGGCTTTCGATCTTCGACTGGTAGCTGGCAGTTCTTTATGAATGTAGCAACATCGTCGGGATAGACATCTGATTGTGCCCTACGCCACAAACCCTGTTCCGCTGTTTGCAATTCCGCACGTGTTAAGTTTTCTGGCCACGGTTGTTGCTCACGGTGCAACGTGCGAGATATAAAACGATAAACATAAGCAGTGGCTCGTAGTAACCTTTCCCATTTGGAAAACCGTTCTAGATGTATCACTGGTTTCATAATAAAGTGACCAAACACAAACGCTGACCGTGTCTCTTCGACAGCCTGATCCACAATGTCAATGCAGTCTTGGGGCCATTTATCTTCATGGTGGTACAGAAACTTATGGCACATGTAGAACAAAGCGTTCGGTTCGAATGATGGTCCTTTCTTAATCCATTTCGTAGCTTCGTCTGCAACGTTTAAGCGCGATGGGCAATATCTCCATTCTACTGCCTTTGACAATGTTAGAATTTCGTTTACACGGAAAGCAACATAGGGTCGATACCGGCGAAGGTCCATTGATCTGATCCATTGGCCTGCTATCCGGAAATTCAACATAGTCTTGTTTCCAGAGTAGTCCGGTTTCAAACCTTCCATTCTCTAGTCGTCTGGTGGTTTCGAAAAGAATAGAGTTTGCTCGTTGTTCGTCAATGCTTTCCTTACTAGGTGAAGTGACAACGCCAAGACCGCGAAAAAGGTTTTAACATACTCATGGAGATCATTTTCAGTTGAGCTTTCAGATATATGTAACTGTCTGTGTGGAAGTGAAATTAGTCTCTCTTTCATGTTACCGTAAACGGCCCAACCAAGACGCGTTTTTGTAGCAATTGGTTCTCCTACCCGTCCTTCTCTCAGCTTCAATGTTGTTAGCAAATGAACGTTGCTTAAATCACTTAGTATCCCAGGTACTGCCGATTGGAAGCTCTGGATTGGAAGCTTTCTCAGATGATCGTATTTGTTTATCATTTCCGTGATATTCATCGTTTGCTTTGGCAATTCAAGTCCATCCACTGTGAATACGTTTGTAGCCATAAAACGTTGCGAACGATTAATACCGGAGATTTCTAGACCTACTTCCAGAGATTCCGCGATATTTTTTGTAACACCTATCGTCCAATGAATACAGAGAGAAGTTTTCTTTCCTTCCAACCCCAGGGCCATTGCTATCGTACTTTCTATAAGCGTCACCGACGACCCATCATCGAGAAAGGCGAACGTATCCACTTTTCCATTTTTACCGTATAAGACGACTGGAACTATACGAAATAGCACCGAGGTGGCATGTTGACGATGCAAATTGTGGTAGATACATCTATAAGCGGGTCATACTGTAATACTCTATCTGATCTTATTGAAGTCCTCACACACACCGACAAGCACATGGGTGATTGTACAATTGCAACTAACAGACAGACTCACGTATGAGTAGTGTAGTAAGTACCAGCAACCAGGTAAGACGCGTCTAGGCTAATGTCGTGATAATACTTGTGTTACCACAAACCATGGCGACGAGGATAAAACTGATAATTGAAATTCGCGTGTGAGAGTTGTAAATCTGAGGTGAACAGGAAATCAAATTGAACCGTGTGAAACTTTGTTAAAATATTACAATCTGGTGATAAAAGCTCGGTGGAAAAGACAGTAAAGAGCATGGCAGAGAGGCCATTTTGAAAATAGTGAGGGATCGAAATTTTAGTGCATGGCAGTGTGTAATACAGAAAATCTAGGGTTTCTATTTCGAAGTGTGCGTGAATTGAACGAAATAGGCTCACTTGACGACAAACAAATTGGATCACTATTGGTGTTCCAAATGAGATGTGTATTTCTGAAACTGATTCGATTGAAACGATTTGAATAGATGAGATCGTTCCGATTAAATTACGGATAGTATCTAACAGCAGGTTAACCGATTAAATTACGGATAAAATATAAAAAGTCGATGCTAATGATGGCTGCCGATTCAATTCCGGCCAGTATTCGTGAATATGTAAGATGTGTTGGTGAATAGAAACGGAAGAAGGCCGATTCAATTCCGGCAGATAAAGATAAATTCGTAACGTGTTCACTAATGTGTTGGTAAACGAAAACGGATGGGTAGTGCAAAACAGAGTTGCCGATTTAATTCCGGCCAGTTCAATAATGGAGCAAATTCGGTAGTTCAGAAGTTATATATATATATGTATATATATGTATATATATGTATATATAATTTTTTTATTACAGAAAAAAAAAAAATCTTATTTCAAAGTGAAAAATTGTATATCTTGTTCAGTGACATAAAACCGATAAAAAGCTAAAGGATGAACGAAGAAAGCAACGGCGTAGATAGTGAAAGCCCGTCAAATCCGGCGGTAATCCAAAATGTAGCATTCTTTAGTCCGGCTTCATATAACCTCCCACATTTCAAGTACAAACATCTTCCTCCATCTGAAGTACGTAATGCGTGGAACTCTTGGATAAGATGGTTCGAGAGTGTGATGGCTGCCGCAAATGTGGTGGATAGTATGGGAAGAAAAATGCAACTTTTAGCAATGGGTGGATTGGAATTGCAGAGCGCATTCTACGGACTTCCAGTAATCGACGAAGAATCCGATTTGGATCCCTATTTGACAACGAAAGAACGACTAACACAGCTGTTTTCCCCAAAACATCACGACAGTTTTGAGCGATTTCTCTTTTGGTCGATGACTCCAGAGGAAGATGAACCAATAGAAAAATTTTCTCTACGAGTTCAATTGAGAGCAGAAAAGTGCTTATTTGGCAAAACGGAAACAGAAAGTCGACATCTCGCAATCATTGACAAAATCATTCAATACACTGCAGATGATTTGCGTCAAAAATTGCTAGAGAAAGAAGTTTTGACACTGGATGAAACCACCAAAATAATCAATGCTCATCAGTCTGTGCGATACCAGTCCTCGAAGATGACCCATAGAAGTTCAAGCAGTTTAGTAAACAGAGTATACCGTGATTCGAAACAAAATTTCGAAAAAGGAGTTCGATGTGCGCGATGCGGCTTCAACCTTCACCGAGGCGGAGAGCGTTGCCCTGCTGCGAATAAAACCTGCTTACGCTGCGGAAAAGTTGGACACTTCCGATCTGTGTGTCATACTAAATCGTCTTTTGGTGCGGTAAGTAGATGAGTTTTTTCTTTCTTGCTTTCTTGCTTCAAATAAATAACATTTACTTAGACTGGAGACAATCCGAAGCGTAGATTGAATTTTACTCAGGATACAAATTCTTACCCACCAACAAAACGAACCAAAAGGGTTTTTAACATTAACGAAATGTCCGAGTCGGATAATTTGGAAGATTTACCTGTGTACAATGTGGGGGGAGAAGATGATGAGCTGATAACATGTCGCATCGGAGGAGTAGATGTTGTGATGTTAATCGATTCTGGATCGAAACACAATTTAATCGACGACACAACATGGGAGTTAATGAAACTAAGGGATGTAAAAATATCTAACGAACATTTCGACAACAGTAAAAGATTCTTAGCGTATGGAAGAATCCCTTTGAAACTGATCACAGCTTTCGATGCCGATTTAGAAGTTAACGATAATGGAAAACTTCTGACAACAAAAACAAGGTTTTTCGTCATTGATAAAGGACAACAACCTCTTTTAGGAAAATTAACTGCGCAAAAGTTGGGTGTGTTAAGGATTGGGTTACCCAGCAGTCAACCTTCGTTGGTAAGACGAGTTGATAAAACAAACAGATCTTTCCCAAAAATAAAAGGGGTCAAATTGAGTCTACCAGTTGACAGAAATGTACCACCGATTATACAGCCTTTGCGCCGCTGCCCGATTCCACTGTTAACAAAAGTAAAACAAAAGATTGACGAACTCCTTGAGTTAGACATAATAGAAAAAGTAACTACTCCAACATCGTGGGTATCTCCCCTTGTGCCTATATTGAAAGAAAACGGCGATTTGAGATTGTGCATCGATATGCGGAGGGCTAATCTAGCCATTCAAAGACTTAATCATCCCTTGCCTATTTTTGACGATCTTGTTTCAAATTTCCGCAATGCCAAACTGTTTACAACGCTAGACATAAAACAAGCATTTCATCAAGTAGAGCTTTCAGAAGATTGTCGTGACGTAACAACTTTCATTACAAACTGGGGACTGTTTCGATATAAAAGGCTTCTGTTTGGAGTAAATTGTGCTCCTGAACTGTTTCAAAATTTGATGGAGAGTATTTTGACTGGATGTAAAAACACTGTTGTGTTTATCGACGATATATTGATCTACGGTGAGAATGAAATTGACCATGACAATGCTGTAAAACATACATTAAAAGTTTTAAAACATTACAACATTCTGTTGAATGACCATAAATGTAAATTTAAACAACAAGAAGTTGATTTCGTAGGACACAAACTTTCGGCGGAAGGGATATCACCAAGTGAAGAAAAAGTCCGATCTATTTTAGAGTGTAGAGCTCCGCGTACTAAGGAAGAACTGAGAAGTTTTTTGGGTTTAGTTACCTACGTTTCCAAGTTTATTCCTAACTTGACCACATTAAACTATCCCTTAAGACTCTTGATAAGACAAGACACTCCATTCCAATGGAAAACGGAACATCAAAAGTCTTTTGACCAAGTAAAAGCTCTTATAGGATCAGCTGGCAGCCTCGGTTACTACGATCCGAAAGACCGAACATTGGTCGTTACGGACGCTTCAGGTGTTGGATTGGGAGCCGTACTGATCCAGTTTAACGCTAACCAACCACGAATCATCAGCTACGCCTCAAAAAGCCTTTCAAATACCGAAAAAACCTATCCTCCTATCGAAAAAGAAGCTCTTGGCATAGTTTGGGCAGTCGAAAGGTTCAAAATTTATTTATTAGGGATATCTTTTGAACTCGAAACTGATCATCGACCGTTAGAGACGTTGTTCTCTACTTCTTCTCGACCCACCGCCAGAATCGAGCGATGGATGCTGCGAATCCAAGCTTTCAAATTCAAGGTAAATGTTACAATGATAAAATACTATAAATTGTTTATATTTGAAATTATAGGTGATTTATCGCAAGGGATCAGCTAATTTGGCTGATTGCTTATCAAGGCTAGCAGCACATGTTAAAGATCATGCGTGGATGGACGAATCAGAAGTTTTCATAAGGCGTACTATAGTGGAGTCCCTATCGACGATGATTGACAATCCAGCGTATTCAGAATTCGATCCCGAAACCGAAAGCATAATTAGAGCGGTTCAAGAATGTGCGGCAATTGATATTTCGGAAGTCATAGCAGCCACATCATCAGATCGAGAGCTACAAAAGCTTATTGCTTGTATAACACAGGAAAAATGGAACAGTGAAGACCTGAAACAATATACCGCATTTCGCCTCGAATTATCATACGTAAACAACCTTGTAATGCGTGGCACAAAACTTGTCATACCAAGCTCTTTACGGGGTAGAATGTGTCAACTCGCTCATGAAGGACATCCCGGTCAGTCTATGATGAAAAGACGGCTTCGAGAAAGATGCTGGTGGCCGGGAATTGATTCGGACGCGGTAAAAATGTGTGAATCGTGTGAAGGGTGTCAGTTGGTGCAAATTTCAGACCCCCCGGAACCTATGATACGCCGTATGTTGCCGGAGAAACCATGGATTGACATAGCCATGGATTTCCTAGGTCCCATGCCCACAGGGGAGTACGTTTTAGTAATAATAGATTATTACAGTCGTTATATGAGTTTGGAAATCATGCAACGTATTACCGCACAAGAAACCATCAAACGTTTGAAAAATATTTTTCGGTTATGGGGTCCGCCCAGAACGATTACACTCGACAACGCGAAACAGTTTATTTCCAAAGAATTTGAGGAATTCTGCAAGGAGAACGGGGTTTGCCTTAATCACACGTCGCCCTACTGGCCTCAAGCAAATGGAGAAGTAGAACGACAAAATCGTTCACTTCTTAAACGAATGAAGATAGCACATGCATTGTATAATGATTGGAAACAAGAACTGGATAACTATCTGGAGTTATATAACAACACACCACATACCGTAACCGGAAAAGCACCTAGTGAGCTGTTGCAAAACAGAAAACTGCGCTCAAAACTGCCTCACATTGACGACATAGAAACCATTCCTCCCAGCTCAGATTTTAGGGATCGCGACTTAGAAAAGAAAATGTTACAAAAAGAGCGAGAAGATAGAAGGCGTAGGGCTAAACCAAGTAATATTTCCGTTGGCGATACTGTTCTCATGAAGAACATGACTCCTACAAACAAACTATCAACCAACTTCTTAAATGAGAAGTTCACTGTGTTAGATAGAAATGGTACAAATGTCACAGTTCAATCGCACGTCACGGGACGAAAGTATGATAGAAATACATCACATTTAAAGCGAACACCACAAACATCAACTGACATCAATGAGGCAGATGATAGCGTTGATACAAGCGGGGAAACGCAACAACTAGAAAATCCTCCTAGTTCGTCATCACCCGAGAAAAAAGGAACTGATATGAGTACAGAATCACCATTGCCAACGAATCGAAGATCTGGTCGTCTAATTAAGCCGTTGAATAGATACAGTCCTTCATTATAAATATTCATCATGTGTACATTAAGTAGCTTTCACAAAAATACGAAAACAATAAAATATCGAAAGAAAAGGGGATGTGGTAGATACATCTATAAGCGGGTCATACTGTAATACTCTATCTGATCTTATTGAAGTCCTCACACACACCGACAAGCACATGGGTGATTGTACAATTGCAACTAACAGACAGACTCACGTATGAGTAGTGTAGTAAGTACCAGCAACCAGGTAAGACGCGTCTAGGCTAATGTCGTGATAATACTTGTGTTACCACACAAATTGAACACAACATTTGGCGTAGATTCGTTTGTTGTTGGATTCATTTGAGGAAGTTCATAATGAAGTAAACGATGATGTCTCTTCTGGCATCCCTTCACTCCGCAAGGTTCGCTCTTACAAGGCCAACGAGTGTGTGGAATCAAACAACGCCTACACAATTTTTTCTCCTTCACAATATTCCAGCGATCGTCTAGGCCTAGGCTGTTGAACTTAGGACAATCACCGGCTATATGATTATCGACGGAGCATATCGAACATGGTTTGATATTATTGCTAAATTGATCGACGTTCTTCTTTTTATTCTTATCATGTTTCTTGGAAGTTTCTCGATCTACGGTTAAGTGCGTGTTCACGAAACACTTTTCTTTCATCTTATTTCGGGGGTCTTCTTTTGATCCCTTTGAACTAGTTGTTGCAAACATTGTTACACCACTGGTGGCAGATGCAATTTGCGTCATATAGTCACCGAACACACTAAGGTCAACTTCTGTAAACTGTTGCTGATAGAGCGCCCAATTGAATTTTACGTTTGCTGGTAGTTTATCCACAAGTTCGTGTAGTAGGATAGGGTTTGCTAAATGCTTCTCCATTCCTACTGCTATTAAGTGCCCACAAAGATTTTGAACCACCATACCAAAGGTCACCAATGAATCTAACTTATCTGCTTTAGGGGAAGGGGCAGCTCTAACTTTGGCGATCATCGTATGAATTATTTGTTCCGGTCGTCCGTACAACAACTTCAATGACGACAATACTTGTGGCACAGTGGATGAATGAAGTAATAGGCTGCTTACTGCTTCCTTGGCACTTCCTTTAAGCGATCGCTGCAGTCGCAGTAGGTTTTCGAAGTCGGAATAACCGCACGTTAATGTCGAGTGGTTGTAGCTGCTTATAAAAAGTGGCCAATCAGCCGGGTCACCTGCAAATATTGGTAATTCCTTGCACACGACGTGTCGGGATGCTATTTGTTGAGAAGTGGGACCTAACGACGGTAGAATCACAGCGGGGGGACACGCTTCGGATGGATGAACATTTTCAATTTTCGGCACTGCCGAAGAAGCAACTAATGGTGAATTCAAAGAGGATGAAAATCGGGTACGACCTCCTACCGGACTTTCAACGGTGGTAGAGGAATGTAAATCGTGGTACTGTGAGGGGTTATCATTCATCTCATCGCTTAACTGATTGGCTCCAGATGGACTTACCGAATGCCGATCAAAAGAAATTGTAAATTTTGTTTTATTATTGTCGTAATCTGCTACTTGATTCTCTGCACGAGATTGCGTTTCTAAATTTTTATTCACACACCGTGCCGTGCCAGATCGGTTGGCTATCTGCTGCTCCAACTTCCATAAACGCTCTAGTTCATTCATCTGCTTTTCTTGGATTTCGTGCTGCAGCTGAAGTTTGAGTTGCCATTCACTATTCCGCTTCGCCTGCTCGCGTTGTTGTTGCTGCAGTTGACGATTTAGCTGCTCTTCGCGTTGATATTGTAATTGTCTCTCCTTACCGTGTTGATCTTCGAGTTGCTTCACAAGTGCCAGATGGTTTAGTTCCCGCTTCTTACTTTCCTTTTCTTAGTGCGGAATGACCTCCAGCTCGTCCCGCTTCAATTTACTTCGCCATTCCTCGAACGCTGATGCAGATACTTTATGAATTTTCGGTTTACTGTTATCAATCTTTGGTAACGATATCTTCATCATGTTGAGAGTAGAATCGACACAAACAGGTGAAACAACAGAGCCTTTGAAACTACTGGAGTTCTCTACAACGGTCGCAATCGAGGCAATCTCATTTATTGTGGCTTCAGACGTTGCTTTTGTCTGTATAGGAGTTGAATTTATCACTGGTTCCTGCTTCGTTTGGTCAGAAACAATAGATGATATTTTAGCTTTTGCTATCGGAGTAGATGTGAAATTTGTGCTCACTAGCTCAACCGTATTTTCACTCAAGGGTTGGACATGATCAGCGTTTTCGGCCATACCTATATGGATGCCTAGACTGGCACTCTCAGTCTGTATTTGCGACTTGACCCAGTTCTCAACCATGTTGGGTGTTTGTTGGCTGTTACTGCTTCGGACACTCAGTTTCTCATCGATATCATCCTGCTGATGGAGAAGTTCGTACTTTCTAGAAAGATACAACCTTTTCCTTTCCAATTGTTCGAGTTTCATTCTTTCCTGTGCGATTTCATCTTGTAGCTGGTGTTCTTCGTCCATTTGTTGCAATTCAAGGGCGATTCGTATTGAACGGGTACTGCTCACATGCGATCCACCAGAATGAACGGATTTAGGTTTTAAGGGCGTACAAGTTCGACACATAAAAGGTTTTTTGTGTGCGGTTTCAGCAGTAACGTTCGCGCAAGAAAAATGATAATATAACTCGCATTTCGTGCATCTAATCATACACAACTCTGCATCATTTGGTCTTTCGCATCCTGCGCAATCGTTTCGATTGCTTCGCTCGGTCTCTATGGTAGATATATCGAATGACGATGCTGCATTATCGGAGGTAGTCTGAGGTTGAAGGTTAGGTGCCTCACGTGCTGCTTTAGTCATAGAACGAGTCTGGCGAATAATCGACTTGTGCATGATGTCGAACGTAAAATCTTTGAGTTTTTGTTAGCGACGGTATTCGGAGTTCTTGTAGCAAAACCCTATTTGTATAGATGTTATAGCTCAAAGCTGAAATTATATTTTCTTAACAATTTTACAGCTACTTAAGAAATTTCTTACTCACATTTTAGTCTCCTACTATAATATCTGTCGCGTAAGAAAATGATCTTCTTGATCAAAGAAAAGCCTAATCTATATTTTTATAAATGAATTTTAGACTTAAATTAATAATATTTCGATAATTCAATAAATCTCTAACTTGATGAAACTCACTTTCAATTCACATACGTATCTAACATGGCTACTACTGTTCGTTTCGTTTCCCGATCGACTGACGTTCATTTGTCATCACGTTGGCTCAATATTTTGGTATTAGCTCCGAGGGGTATCGTCGTTACAGATTGTCCGTAACACTTAGTTTCAAAGATCACATAGAATATACTCTCTCTAAGGCATTCAAAATGCTAGGATTCATCTTTCGCATCCCAAAAAATTTCAATAAGCGCAAGTTCATTCGTTTTGCTTTGCGTCGCCTGCCCTGGAGAGATCCATTGAATCTTCCAAGCTACGAAAATCGATGTAGGCTCGTACACCTCGATTTGCTATCTATCCGCCGTGATACACTGAAAGCTGTTTTCGCCGCGGACCTCATCCAATCTCGAATCGATTGTGCAGATCTCCTACAACAGCTAAGTATTAACATTCATCGGCGTAAATTGCGATTTAATCCCTTTCTCAGAATTCCTCGTGCTAGAACTAACTATGGCTTCAATGAACCGTTTCCGAGTATGTGTCGCGTATTCAATACTTGCTCTTATGAATTTGATTTAAATTTATCTCGTAACACTATTAAAACCCGTTTGCTCCGCATCTTTTCCCGCTAGTATTATTAAAATAATTAGACGATATCAATAGTTGTTAGTTAGCTTTGAAGTTTAAATAAGGGTAATTTAAGATTTCGTTATGTATCATTTGGACAAATGTTATCTGTTGGTACAAAGATGAGAAGGGAGAACAAAAATCTCAGCTCCAGCGGGCTTTTCCCTTGCTCCTAAAAAAAGAATGCATTACAATGGCTTTCAGTGAAACAGAGAGTTTATTATTTAACAATGGTGTTCATTTTCAAAATCTTGAATGGAATGCTGCCTCGATATTTGTGTGATCGGATTGAAAGGAAAGTGACTTGCATAGGTATAATACTAGAAATGCGTCTGATGCGAGAACACCAAGCTTTTTATCAGTCAGATCACAAAACTCGTTATTGTACCAAGGGATTAGTTTTCTTTCAATTCGATGCCAGAACGAATCAAGCGGGCTGCAACATTGAGGGAGTTCAAAAAATTTTGTATTTCACACGCAAAATCTATTCTGTAATTAGATCTTAAATGAATTAGTGCAATCTGATTTTTTCGAAAATTGTGTAAATTATTATTTGGTTGTTATGTTCTGTATGATGGTGATGGATTTTTAATAGTTTGTTTCAGAGTTACAAAAAAAATTAAAGAGTTGTCTACAAAAGTATAAGCATCGCGCGCGCAAAGCAGGTAGAGGTAATCTGGAAAATGAATATTACTGGAAATGAATATGTTCTCTTTTATTTTTGAGAGCTTTAGCAATCTACGTGTCAAGTTTTTTGTCGTGAATACGACTTACTTTACTATGGGGCGCCTTTTCAAAATTAGCAATACGGAAGAATGGGCAGAACTTAATCGTGAATATCTCGACTTGTATTAATGGTAGCAACATAATTCTTTCACCATTTCATCAAAAATATGATCAGGAATTCAGAATAATATTTTGAACAGTGTGCGATAACCACAAACAAGTCAAAAATTAAATTTTCTTTAAATTTGAAAACAACGCGGAAAACTCTTTACTTTCGCTTGGGTTTTTCGCGCAAGGACGACGATTTTGAGGTAGTCAGGCACATATCTTCAACTGAATGCGTATAAAAGGGGAACCGTGGTCGAAAATCGATCATTTCTTTTCTTGCGTTCGATGGAAGCAGACGTCGTGGGAGTGGAATCATCAACCAGCAGCGACGGAGAATGCACCTTCTGCCTGGTTAAAACCTCAAACGCTCAGGTCGCATCTCTCATTCGCTTGCTGGCCATCGAGGCGAGAGGACCTTAACCAGCAACAGCAGCGGGAGTTAACCAGCAGCGACGGAGAATGCACCTTCTGCGTGGTTAAAACCTCAAACGCTCCGGTCGCATCTCGCATTCGCTTGCTGGCCATCAAGGCGAGAACCAGCAGCGACTGAAACTGGATTCTGAGTCTGTTATTGGATCTAAATTTAGGTCTTGAACTCAGGGTCCAGTTCTCTGTTCCAGACTTCTATTCGGTTCTTCTTAAAACCATAATAATACTCCTAAAGAATTATGCGGAATTTACTTTACTGTACCTCTATACAACCCATTTTTGTCGTGAATACGACTTACTTTACTATGGGGTGCCTTTTCAAAATTTACCCTCTGAGAGAGTGATAAGTTTTTGATCGTGAATATCTATTGTTGTATCTAATGAATCAACATAATTCTTGCGACATGCCGACATGGAAATATGATCACAATTTTATGATAAAATTTTCAGTTTTGTGACATAGTCTCAAATAATTGAAAATTAAACTTTTCTGAAATGTTTGGTATAAACGAGTATCAAAAAGGATAATTCATAAGGCGCGTTTGCCTTTCTCGTATTTTTAAAGCTCATAGCTCAGTGATCTGTGAAAGGATTTATATAATCTAACTACCAATAGAATCGAAATTTTTCTATTTAAACGTGTATAGCAAAAGTATTGAAGTATTTCAATAGTACACTATTGAAAAACCTGTCTCATTTGCTCCATGTCAACACCATGTCAGAACGCGTTCTAAGGAAGAGAACAAAATATCTGCTGCTGTACAACAAATCGTCCGGGAAAAATGTTCCGAAAAGTGGTGAATATCGCAGTGAGTTCCTCAATTTGGTCCTTGTGAATGCTAGAAACGAATCCCTACAGCATATTGATAGTTTCTTTCAATAAATTATGCAAATCCGAAATGAAATAATCGACAATAAAATTCTGTATGCGGCTATTTTTATAGCCGTTAGGACCGCCCATTAGTGAAAAAGCTACAAACGAAATCACATAAAAGGAAATCTCTTAACAAAAATTCAATCAGTTTGGATTCAATCGCCACTGCGAGCAGATGTGTTTTGTGTCGTCTGCACGCTTTCGACAAGAGCGATTACGTCACAGCTGCCAGTCATTAGCATTGGGAAAAAACAACGGTGGAGAGCATTGCACAATATCAGCCGTTCTAATGGCTCTAAAATTTTTCTAAAGAACTATTAGGATTTGTTGTTCGCAAATCGTAGGGAAATATCCTCAGTTTACAGCAAATCAAGAACAGTTTGCTTAGATTTGTGCACTTTTCGCTGTGTGAAATTCACAGTAATCGAGATCAAGTGAAGCCTTTTTTTGCAAAAAATGTTTCAGAGTTTAATGTCGTAGAGAATTACGCAATTTGACCTTTCTGAATGCTAGAAACGAGTCCCTTCAGCATATTGATAGTTTCTTTCAATAAATTATGCAAATCCGAAATGAAATAATCGACATTAACATTCTGAATGCGGCTATTTTTATAACCGTTAGGCTCTAAAAGTTTGGCTCTAAAATTTTTCTAAAGAACTATTAGGATTTGTTGTTCGCAAATCGTAGGGAAATATCCTCAGTTTACGGCAAATCAAGAACAGTTTGCTTAGATTTGTGCACTTTTCGCTGTGTGAAATTGACAGTAATCGAGATCAAGTGAAGCCTTTTTTGCAAAAAATGTTTTAGAGTTTAATGTCGTAGAGAATTACGCAATTTGACCTTTCTGAATGCTAGAAACGAGTCCCTTCAGCATATTGATAGTTTCTTTCAATAAATTATGCAAATCCGAAATGAAATAATCGACATAAAAATTCTGAGTGCGGCTATTTTTATAACCGTTAGGACCGCCCATTAGTGAGAAAGCTACAAACGAAATCACATAAAAGGAAATCTCTTAACAAAAATTCAATCTCCGCTGATTTGTAGAACATCTAAACTATGCCTGAAGAATCAGATGGCTGTCTATAAACAAATCATCTACCCCGCAATTGAATACGCAGTCCCTGTTTGGCGGGGTTGTGCACGAACACACAAACTTAGGCTTCAACGCATTCAAAGTAAGATCTTAAAGATTATTCTAAATCTACCCCCTTGGACAAGGACTAGTGAAGTACATGAGATTGCCTCACTGGATATACTAGAACAAAAATTCGAACAATACTGCACGAAATTTGAAGAGAGGTGCTCAATCTCTGAAATACAAATAATTCAAAATTTGTACGTATTAGGTTAGGGATAGTTATAAGTAGGTAGACATTTTATAAATAATTAAAATAAATATTATGATTAAACATTAGTATGTAAAACAAGAGTAACTAAAACACCTAATATTAATAACGAATCGTATGAACAACAAAGATGAAAGGCCAAAGGGTCAAAACACTTGTACTGTAAAATGTTGATGTAATACACAAAAATAAGATTAATAAACAGATATTTATGCAAAAAAAAAATGCAACAATTCAATCAGTTTGGATTCAATCGCCACTGCGAGCAGATGTGTTTTGTGTCGTCTGCACGCTTTCGACAAGAGCGATTACGTCACAGCTGCCAGTCATTAGCATTGGGATAAAAACAACGGTGGAGAGCATTGCACAATATCAGCCGTTCTAATGGCTCTAAAATTTTTCTAAAGAACTGTTAGGATTTGTTGTTCGCAAATCGTAGGGAAATATCCTCAGTTTACGGCAAATCAAGAACAGTTTGCTTAGATTTGTGCACTTTTCGCTGTGTGAAATTCACAGTAATCGAGATCAAGTGAAGCCTTTTTTTGCAAAAAATGTTTTAGAGTTTAATCTCGTAGAGAATTACGCAATTTGACCTTTCTGAATGCTAGAAACGAGTCCTATCAGCATATTGATAGTTTCTTTCAATAAATTATGCAAATCCGAAATGAAATAATCGACATTAAAATTCTGAATGCGGCTATTTTTATAGCCGTCAGGACCGCCCATTAGTGAGAAAGCTACAAACGAAATCACATAAAAGGAAATCTCTTAACAAAAATTGAATCAGTTTGGATTCAATCGCCACTGCGAGCAGATGTGTTTTGTGTCGTCTGCACAGCTAGTTTCGCTTTCGACAAGAGCGATTACGTCACAGCTGCCAGTCATTAGCATTGGAAAAAAAAACAACGGTGGAGAGCATTACACAATATCAGCCGTTCTAATGGCTCTAAAATTTTTCTAAAGAACTATTAGGATTTGTTGTTCGCAAATCGTAGGGAAATATCCTCAGATTACTGCAAATCAAGAACAGTTTGCTTAGATTTGTGCACTTTTCGCTGTGTGAAATTCACAGTAATCGAGATCAAGTGAAGCTTTCTTTGTTTTTGCGAAAAATGTGAAAAAGGGGAATGCGTGCATAATTCATACAATTGATATTCGGAAGTGTTAAGGAACATGTCAGTTGTTTTCGTATTCACGACATCCAGTTATGTCTCGGACATTACCCACCCGACTTTTTTTTAGAGCTTTAGAAATCTACGTGTCAAGTTCGAATCTTGACTTTGTAATAGTAACGAAAGTGATTAAGTTAAGTAATTGATTTATTTATTTCGTAAACTAATCGGGTTCGGAAGTTGTTGAAGGAATGAGGCTTGGCTCTGCTCATCCGCAATCTCGTTACTCCATCGTAGCTGATGTTTGTAGCGATGAACTGGTCCGGCGTCAATGGTCAGGTGAATTACTGTCTTATACTGACAGAGGTATCGGTTTCGATTCCTGATTTGTTCAAAGATCTTCCTGGCTAGGAAATTTTCTTGAATGACCGGAAATATTTTAATGTTTTCTTGCACTTCGTTGCAAAACAAAAAGTGTTCTGTAAGTAGCAGAAACTTTACGTCTGCTTAGCGGTTCAAATTGAACTGCCGAGTTTAGCACTAAGCAGTTCAATTTGAACTGCTCTGCACTGATGAGTCAAAGACGAAACGTAAAAATAATGAAAACGGTTATGTGCCCTAGCACAAAATTTGGCTAACCCCAAAATGGCCATACCTGCATCGGCCAGAAATAGTCGAAAACACGTTTTCGTTCGGCACGTCAGAAAAGACATTGCACTTCGTTGCAAAACAAAAAGTGTTCTGTAAGTAGCAGAAACTTTACGTCTGCTTAGCGGTTCAAATTGAACTGCCAAGTTTAGCACTAAGCAGTTCAATTTGAACTGCTCTGCACTGATGAGTCAAAGACGAAACGTAAAAATAATGAAAACGGTTATGTGCCCTAGCACAAAATTTGGCTAACCCCTAAATGACCATACCTGCATCGGCCAGAAATAGTCGAAAACACTGCACTGAACTGCCGAGTTTAGCACTAAGCAGTTCAATTTGAACTGCTCTGCACTGATGAGTCAAAGACGAAACGTAAAAATAATGAAACGTCTTATTGCGAGGTCTGGCAAATTCTTCACCAAGTTGAATTCAATTCTGTCCAACCCAGGAGCGTTATTGTTACAAGACATGAGTGCTATGGAAAATTCCATCATTGAAAAGAGCCTATCAATGGAATCATCATTTGGAGAAGACTCCCTAATAATGCTATGCGTATGAACAGAATCTGGACAAACTTTCCTCGCAAAATCAAATATCCATCGATTCGAGTATTCCTCACTCTCATTTCCTACGTTACGATTCCTCATTCGTCTGGCCGTATTGCAAAGAGTGCTCATTGAGGTTTCTTTTGAAGAATCTCGACAAAATGTCTCTAATAGCTACATTTCTTGGCCCGAAGTATGCTCTTATACTTGGTTTCTAAAGTCATGAAATCATATTCTTCAAGTGGGGCGAGCTCTTCCATTGAGTTCAAGGCACTTGAGAAACTACTTTGGTATTTAATCCAGTCAACATTTTTGTCAAATCATATGGAATATTAACTGAGCTAGGAATGCCTTTGTTACTGCTAATTGAGATGATGATTGGTAAATGATCGCTACAATGTAAATGAGGAAATACTTTCCAGGTGCAATCTAATCGAATTGAAATCGAGCAAAGAGATAAATCTAATGCACTTGGACGCGCAGGAGGTCTTGGAATCCGTGTCATGCTACCCATATTTAATACCGTCATGCTAAAATTGTAGCAAATATTGTATATTAAAAACGAAACCCACATCATTTCGTGTGAATTGAAATCTCCCAGAATCAATCGTGGAGCAGAAAGGGCTTCGACCATTTCATTAAGCTGTCGTTGCATAACTTGAGCTCTTGGAGGAATATATACTGAAGCAATGCAAATGTCCTTTCCTTATATGTTTATTTGACAAGCAACAACTTCTATACTAGAAGTCGAAGGAATGTTTAATCTATAAAAGGAACAACATTGCTTAATTCCTAAAAGCACTCTACCATACGGAGAGTCTCTATCGAGACGTATAATGTTGAAGTCGTTAAAATTTAAGGCTATGTTTGATGTAAGCCATGTTTCGCACAAAGCAAATACATCACATTTTTGATTATGCAATAAAACTTTAAATGAATCAAATTTTGGCATGATGCTTCGACAATTCCACTGCAGGACAGTGATTGGATTATTTGCGGCGGATGATAAATTAACCATCAAATGATACAAAACCTGAGTGAACTGGCCGTTGAGCCGATAACTGTTTCAAAAAAGTTCTAGCTATTGGAAGGAATGCCGTTATAATGGTCTTAAGAGGTTCAGAAATATTGAATGCTGCGAAAATCCATTCTACAATTTCCGAAAACTTCAGTAATCCTGATGGTGGCTGTGAAACGGAGCCCACTGGATTAATGTCTTTTCTTGTGTTTAGTTTTTCTTTAGTTCCTGGATTGGTTTGTGAATTTGACAAACCAGGAGGCACAGTTTTTGGTGTTAAATTTGGCTTTTTAGATTTAACACGGGTATCTTTTTTTGAAGGTGTGATTTTAGGTGTCTTCTTTGGTATTTTGTGGTTTGTTAATCTCCTCTTAATAGACCCTCGAGGAGTGACAAACGAGGTATCTTCAATATTTCCGTCAGCGTCAGATTCTTCTGGCTCCACAAGATTTCAAAAACCGTTTTCGGTTTCCAAAAGTAGGACGTAAATGTTCGTTTTAAGCATTTCTGCATATGTGCGCTTAGACCGTGCTTTTAAAGAGAGCTTCATTTTGTCTTTACGAGACTTGAATGCAGCACATACTGAAAGTTCATCATGAGGACTTTCCCCACAATACACACATTTTTTAATACCTTTATCGCAAAGATCATCCTTATGAGGCCCTTGATATTTTATGCATTTAGATTTATTATTACAATAAGTAGCTGTATGCCCGAATTTTTTACAGTTCGTGCAATTCATAACATGCGGTACGAAAAGCCGAACAGGAAGATGAATTTTATCGACACAGACATGGCTAGGCAACGCAGATCCGGCAAATGTTACTCGAAACGAATCTGAGGGCCGATGAGACTTAAATCCATCGTCAATATATGCTGAGTACAATTGCTTGCACTCGAGTATCTTAACTCTCTCAAGCATGGAGTTTTTGAAACGACCAACTCCATTTTTAAGTAAATCATCGGCTGTCAGACTTGCTCCAGTCACAACACCGTCAATTTCAACCTCCTTCGATGGAATGTAAACTCTATATTCAACAGCAAATAATTCACAGGTCACAATATTGTTTGCCTGTTTCAAATCGTCAACAACATCTCGAATTTTATCTCTATTAACTTTAAAGATTTCTACAACTTTTGAAAAATGTGATGTCAATTCCTTTGTATTTCGCATCAAATTTAATCTCTTTTTTTCGAAAATAGACTATCCATAGCCCAGTGGTACCCTCTGGATAATGTTTAGCCCAAATGCTCCAAGCATTTAATATTTTACTAGTATCCGGAATCGGAATCGGATGTTCTTTCATTAGATCGTCCATTACATTTACTTTTCTTTTGTAAATTAATAATATCAAAATGAAAATGAAAACTTATGTATAGTAAAATTTCAGTTATAAGGTAAATAAAAAAAAATTAAATTAAATCTACTTTGTTGCTGTTGTCTCTGTTCCTCTATCGTAAAGAACGACGTGAAGCTCATCCAACGATTTCCAATTGGCAGTCTTCTGTCGTTTTCTGCTATCTCAATTGCTCTGCAGTCGTTGTGGTCTCCACTGAACTTGATGTGCTGCCTGTACCTGATCCCAGGTACAGTGCTGTTGCTCTTGGTGGCGATCAAATGTGATCCTTGCAGTGCTACACTCACGATATATGTCGTTTTTTTCGATACTACGCAGCGTACAAATTCTGGTACCTGGTAGCACTGGGTTGCTTAAGGACCTCTGTGCCTTTGCACCCCTTCGTCTTCGCACCTTTATGCGATGGCACCTCTGTGACTCGTCACTTCTATGTGCTCGCACCTCCGTGTCTCTACACCTCTGTGCGTATGAACGGGATGGTCTTCGTTGCTAGCTTTCCAGTCGGGAAACGCCCCGAATATTGCCTTGGCTATTAGCACCCGAAGATTTGCCCAAAAGCCGAGACCACTGTTCCCATGTCAGGCTCAAGAAGACATGAAGGCTCGCTTGAATGGTGACGAATTTTCCTTCACGACTGTGTTGGTTATTCTATCAATGCTGGAAAGTTTATTGAAGAGAACATACAATTAATTTTATTTGCTTTAGAAACAGTGAATCGATTTAATTTCATATATTTTGGTCGGATTCTACCAATAATACTATGTGAAATTAGATCTAATGATTCTGTACACGTGAGTCTGAGAAACGGCCGCTTTAAGATAACTCTAACAATTTTATTCTAAATCTCATTATTCCTGGTAGTCGTTATTCCTTCTGTGTGACTTTCGAAAGCAAAATTTTAATCAAACAGTAGACCAAAATAGTTTGCTTGATCAGACTGTGACAATTAGGTTACATGATTATGATTTATTTTAATATTAGTAGCTAGTATGCTAAAAGATTGCATTGCTTATTGCCACATTTGATGAGAAAGAAGTATCTATAGTTATCTTTATAAAACAATTTTGAACTGAATCCATTTACGAATCTCCGTTTTGTTCGTAAATGGAGATTCTAGTGTACCCAACCCCGTCGACTCATGAATCCATTTTGAAGCGGACACTACTGAAATAGTGTTTTCGAATCAGGTTAAATGTGACAATTCCAACAGACCACCGAAATTCAAGTATCGCAGATAGTCTTAAATTAGCCAGCTAGTCACCGGAGAATCAAAATCATTAGCTTATTGGTATTTAATATACTCAAGCAAGCACGGTGTGCAACAGACGGAAAAATAGCATCTACGGTGTGTGACTATATTAGACAAAAACAATAATAAATTTTGTGTGACAAAATTGAAAATTAAATCCATTCGCTCGCAGGATAGTCGCTTTTGCACTGTGTTCGGTGTGAACATAGTGCAAAAGCGATTATCCTGCGAGCGAATGGATTTAATTTTCAATTTTGTCACTCACTCACTAAACAAGCTACTTGTTTCGTTCGTAGATAGCCACCGACTAAACTGGAAATTTTGAAAGAGCATATATTTACAGATTCCGTTTTGTTCGATGGTTCATATTGCACGGAACGAAGCGTTACTTTTTCATGCTTGGCAAAAATCTACCCTACACTGATCGAAGCAGAAATGCTACTGAATGAAATGAGAGGTGTGAAATTTTGCTTAATTTTATTGGTACAATGCTACATTTCAGTTCATGTATATATTAAGAGTAGAAAAATTCTCATTAAAGTTAGTTTATGTCAAACTTGCTCTCCAACCGGTATAAAACCTCCTCATTTTTTGCATCAACAGAGTACAATCATCCAAATGATACATTTTCCTTAAACCAAGTTATATAGAAAAGAAAACTAACTAGGCAAAAATCCGAGGAATAATTTCTTGATAACAATACACGATAAATGGAAGTCGAAACTATTGTAACAGTTGTTAAATATCCGTTACATGCTTCCAATGGGTTCGTTATATCCATTGTTTCTAGCACAGAAAATCCGATGAAAGAATAGGTTCGAAGATTACGGCATCAGGTGGCTAATTGTAAAAATTTTGTTTAATAAATACGTTTATTTCTTAGGTCAGTTTGCATAAGTTTATTTTCGCCGTAGCATCACTTTTACACAGAATTCTTATCCATATATACTTCTAATATAGTCACAACGATTTAGATTTAATAAAACATATTACTCTTATTTTTCAAATATCATATTAGGTATTTTGTCATATATTAAGAAAGTTTCATGTGAGGAAGGTCACGACAAGCAACAACGTCACGAGCTGGGACATTGGATAGTTTACCTTGGGTACGCAAAGAATTTATTAGTTGAGACATCACACGAATGAAATCTCTACTCACATCCAGCCCCCTGAACCAATGTTTTGTCGATATTTTAGGAATAATTGAGGGCATCCACCAATCCAGATCATCTTTATCCCAAGGAGACTGCCAGCAAATAAGTGTTTCTTGGCGAGACGCGCTATAAAATCTGTTGAAAGCAATCGGTCTTTAATAAATTTCACCCTCGATAGCACCACGTTTGGCTAGAGTATCGCATCTTTCATTCCCTGAAATGGAGCAATAAGCCGGGACTTTCAGGTATTTTGACCAAGAAAAACTATTTGGTTTTGCCAGCAGCGTTAATCCATGAAATCCATTCGCTCGCAGGATAGTCGCTTTTGCACTATGTTCGGTGTGTGGATGCTATTTTTTCATCTGTTGCACACCGTGCTTGCTTGAGTATATTAAATACCAATAAGCTAATGATTTTGATTCTCCGGTGCTAATTTAAAAGCTAAAGCTGGCTAATTTAAAGTTTTACATTCGATCGACAAAATCGGATTCGATCGAAATACAGAATAGGAGTAAATAATTTGGGTCAATAGAGTTCGTCGTTAGAATCCAGTTTTGATACTTTAATATTGAATATTAATATTTAATAGAATTAAGATGTTGAAGTAACTACTAGTGTTGCTACAATAGCCTAATGAAAAGTTTTTATAGCGTAATAAACGTTAACGAATGGATCAGTGGGAATAGCAGTCCATTTGGTTGTAATTTGACTGAGAAATCGATGAGTTGTCCTTATCCCAAACTATTTGAGTGGTCTCTACTCTGCTCGTGATCTAGAATAGAAAAATGCAGTTTTTAGTATTGAAATATAATTTTCCAGTACTAGAAGCTACAAGAAGCATTTTTTCGCACAAAATAGAAAATCGTTTGGTTCGATTATTTATATTTATCAACTGTGACCGAAAACGTAACCAAGGTTACTGAGAACTGTTGTTCTAAGAACAACAATCTACCAATCTGTGTTGCTAGTTTCAACATTTTTCCAAAGGATTTCGTTTTGACATTTCCAGTTACTGAGTGGGAGTTAAATTTGAGATACAGTTTTGATAATCGAGTGGCAGGTCGTGTCGTCGCTCAAACTATAATGAACTGCTGCTAACTCTGCTATATAAACAGATGCAGGTTCTTGAAGCTTAAATGAGACCGAAACATCATTGTTGAACATACCAAACCCTGTCGCCTCTTCAATTCCTAATCTGTTCGTGTAAAACATTTTCTCAGAGTCAATGTGCCTAAACTTACTCGAAAAATATTTTTAGGATTTCCATCGAGAGTAAGTGATCCGAGATTCCACGCACTTCGCCGTGCATGGATGTGTCAGAGACATTTAAGAGGCTGACTCGGATAGAAATATATCTTTAAGGGTTGATTTCCTGTGGTGACACATGGTAGAATTATACTGTCATGAATCTTGTTTGAGATTGAAGCTCAACTAGCCTCTCGAAGTTGTTAATAACGAGGGGATTCAGTACCTCACATCTTATTAGAAGTCGTGATGAAAGCTCCCAAAACTTCACTTCAAGAACTTCAAGACTCATTGTATGTGTCAAATGCATCAGCTTAAGGCAATTCGCAAACAACTATACTGAATTTGCTCAAGTTTGATAATATGAGAGTTTGCAGCGGAACGAAAGCACACGCATCCGCGGAGAATTCGATACTCAGATGAACAGCTAAAACTGACAAGTTGTCTTAAGTATCTTGCAATGGTTTTAGCGGTTACCAACTTTTGGTTCCGTAACTGAAACCACGCCACCATCTGTCAATTGTCATAGTGTGCATGGGGTTACTAGACAGCTGTCAATATCGTGCACGTAAAAATTATAGAGGAGCGGACTGAGGTATGAGCCTTGTGGGAGATCCATGTAGCTAATTCTGAATGTTACCAAAACGCCATATGAAAAATGCATGCGCTTCTTTGACAGAAGCTTGTACAAATAATTATTTATAACCGCTAGAAATCCATGTTGGTGGAGCTTGTCTGAAAGAACATCAATGAAAACTGAATCAAATGCTCCTTTAATGTCTAAAATACAGATTCCATTTGTTTACTTTTGTTTTGAGCGAAGGCAATTTGGATGTCAGACCAAAGCAATATAAGGCAATCATTCGTCCCTTTATTTCGACGGAAGCCAAACTGAGTATCTGACAATAAATCGTTCGACTCGACATAAGTGTGGAAACGTAGAAGAATAACTTTTTCGAACAATTTTCTGATGCAGGACAACATGCAATGGGTAAATATGAGTTGTGATTAGGAGCTTGTATCCCGGCTTTTGAACAGTCAGGTGGAACATTGTTTTGCTCAAATATTATTAATAACCGCTGGAAGTCCATGTTGGTGGAGCTTGTTTGAAAGAACATCAATGGAAACTGAATCAAATGTTTCTTTAATGTCTAAAAATACAGATTCCATTTGTTGTTTTTAAGCGAAGGCAATTTGGCTGTCAGACCTATGCAATACAAGGCAATCATTCGTCCCTTTATTTCGACGGAAGCCAAACTGAGTATCTTACAATAAGCCGTTCGACTCGACATAAGTGTCGAGACGTAGAAGAATAACTTTTTCGAACAATTTTCTGATGCAGGACAACATGCAATGTATATATATGCAATGTGATTAGGAGCTGGTTTCCCCGGCTTTTGACCAGTCGGGTGGAACAATGTTTTGCTCAAGGAAATTTTTAAACAATTCCAACAAATGATGTTTGGTGTAAGCCATGTTTCACATAAACCAAATAAATCACATTTTTGGCTATTCAACAACACTTTATATGAATCAAGTTTAGGCATGATGCTTCGACAATTTCACTGCAGAACAATGAATTTGACGAATTAGGATTCACGGTCTATGTTTTTAATTTTGTTTTTTTTTTTTTGGTTTTTCACGGGGATTTTTTTAAGGTGAGATTTAAGGTGCCTTTTGTCGTGAATACGACTTACTTTACTATGGGGTGCCTTTTCAAAATTTACCCTCTGAGAGAGTGATAAGTTTTTGATCGTGAATAACTATTGTTGTATCTAATGAATCAACATAATTCTTGCGACATGCCATCGGAAATATGATCACAATTTTATGATAAAATTTTCAGTTTCGTGACATAGTCTCAAATTATTCAAAATTAAACTTTTCTGAAATGTTTGGTATAAACGAGTATCAAAGAGTATAATTCATAAGGCGCGTTTGCCTTTCTCGTATTTTGAAAGCTCATAGCTCAGTGATCTGTGGAAGGATTAATATAATCTAACTACCAATAGAATCGAAATTTTTCAATTTAAACGTGTATAGCAAAAGCATTGAAGTATTTCAATAGTACACTATTGGAAACCCTGTCTCATTTGACCCATGTCAACACCAGGCAATCAGAACGCGTTCTATGGAAGAGAACAAAATATCTGCTGTTGTACAACAAATCGTTCGAGAAAAATGTTCCGAAAAGTGGTGAATATCGCAGTGAGTTCCTCAATTTGGTCCTTCTGAATGCTAGAAACGATTCCCTACAGCATATTGATAGTTTCTTTCAATAAATTATGCAAATCCGAAAAGAAATAATCGACATTAAAATTCAGTATGCTGCTATTTTTATAGCCGTTAGGACCGCCCATTAGTGGAAAAGCTACAAACGAAATCACATAAAAGGAAATCTCTTAACAAAAATTGAATCAGTTTGGATTCTATCGCCACTGCGAGCAGATGTGTTTTGTGTCGTCTGCACAGCTAGTTTCGCTTTTCTATTTTCGTCTGCGTCGGATTTCTCTGGCACCTCTAGATTTGAAAACCCGTTTTCGGTTTCCAAACGGGGGACTTCAATGGCCGTTTTAAGCAGTTATGCATATGTGTGTGTAGACCGTGCTTTCAAAGAAACCTTTATTTTGTCTTTGTACACCTTAATGCAATGCATACTAAAAGATGAGGAATTCTTCCACAGTAAATAAATTGTTTAATTTCTTTACTGCAATCATTATCCTTATGGGGCCCTTCACACACAATACATTTCGGCTTATTACTACAATAAGTAGCTGTGTGGCCGATTTTTTGCAGTTCGTGCAATTCATAACTTTTGGTATGAAAAGCCGAAAAGGACATGACTAGGTATGGCAGATCCAGCGAATGTGACTCGAAACATCCAACTTCGAAAGATTCTGAGTACAATTGCTTGCACTCGAGTATCCTTACTCCCTCAAGCAAAGAGTTTTTAAAACGACCAACTACATGCTCAAGCAACTCCTCAACCGAAATATGCGCTTCGGTGATAACGCCGTCTATTTCAACGTCTTTCGAAGGAATATATTCGCGGTATTCGAGAGTACATAATTCACATGCAACAATCCCGTTAGCCAGCTTCAAAGAATCGACTACAGCACGGATTTTGTCTTTATGGACTTTTACTATCTCTTTGGTAGCGGAGAATCGTTATGTCAAGTCTCTAGATATCTGGAATAAATTTATTGGCTTAAATTTGCGCCGGAAATAGACTATCCATGAACCCGCAGAAGTTTCATTGTACAACTTCGTTAAATACGAGTTAGGAACACTTAAATTTTCGCCTGTTGACAAGGATGAATCTCCTGATTTCTCATCCATGAAATCATCCATACATAAGCCTTTGTATTACATTCCTATAGTGGAAATTGATCTTCTGTTTCAACAGACTTCGCAGCCGATTCCGAGTGTATAGAACCATTGCATGGCTGGTGCTGCGATTCTCTGACACTGCGAATCCTTTTAGGTCGGGGCTCGAACATACGAAAACTGGTTTGTAAGACCAGTGCCCTATGCATTGAACCGCCAACCCGGAACATGCATAAATATGCTTGAATTGGTCTCAACTGAATTATATAAAACGACAATATACTTTGATTTGAAATGATATAAAATCTTAGATCTACCTGTTAGTCGCTTTCTGCTTTTCACAGGTACTCGGCGTAAAGCTCGCCCCAACGATTTTTTGCTGTCTTCTAGAATCGCTTTCTTTTATCTCCGTTGCTCTGCTGTCGTGGTCTTCGCTGAGCTTGGTGTGTGCGCTGCCTGTATCTGGCCGTAAATACAGCGTTATAGCTCTTGTTAACGATTAAATGTGATGCTTGTTGTGTAGCACCACGCGAAACCACCACCAAATTGATATTTCAATTGTATTATTATCATACGGAATACTTCGATAAATTGTCGAGAATACATTTTCAGCTATGTGGTACACTGTCAAGGTACACCGTCAGAGTGACAGTGTACTTTATCGATTTTTTCCTGTAAATGGCAACGCTGAAGGGTAAAACCCATTTTGTCACAGTTACTATTCATTACAACGAGAATATAAAAGAACTTTGTTGCTATAGCATACATGTTTGACTGTTCTACAGATTAATTTTGTTAAAAGAGTAATTTTAATAGTTTTAATAGTAATTTTTGTATTGAAAAGTAGATAAAATCATTGAATGTTTTTTTCTAGTGATTGAAAAAAGCTCTGAGAAACTTCTATCCAGATACAGATTCTTAGCTTCGAAAATTTATTTCATTGACCTTTTCAATGAATGGTCGTATAAATGCTTTATAAGTGAGAGCCGACTTGAGACGAGTTCCAAAGTTACCGGATCACGATATACACAGAACATCGGTTTGTGTTTACTGAAGCGCTTCACAAGAGGATCAAACTGACCAACAAATATCAACTACCAAATTGCATTGGCAAATCATAAAAGATTTGCACATACTATCTGTACAAGTATTTAATCTGATGAGAGCGAAGGATTTATAGGTGGATTCGAATATATGCGGCTGACTTTATAGCGATTTTAACAATCTTTGATTCCTAATTATTAAATAATAGTGACCAAACTATTAATGCAGCACATGAGATACAAAGCAATTCTACAACTTGCTAATAATTGAATCTCAAAATGCATAAATAGAACCTATCCTAATAAACCAGTTACGGACTATCGTGAATATGCAGAGTAGAAATGTGTTAAGTTCATTGATTCTCAGTTGTATTCCTGGGTGACTGATGATAAGAAACTTGTCAATGTAAATCAAAATCGAATAGTATATGTTTGATAGAAGAATGTGTTAGATCAAGGATCGATCTATCCCTGTCAAATCATCTTTTTCACCATCCAATATAGTCAGGAACTCACGTTGATGAATTATTCATTCCATAATTCGGTTCTGGTTTCTAGCATAGGTATCTAACATCCTCCTTTTTCAAAATGTGGCTCAATCCTCTCTATCTTTCAGTCGTAGACCACGCGGATCTCAGGTGTATACAGGAGGTGTCTCCATTCAACTCGATCCATGGCTGTTCGCCGCCAGCCTCGGTAGCTGCGTAGGGTCCGCAGGTCGTCCTAAACTTGATCGATCCATCTTGCCCGCTGCGCGCCTATTCCTATACCGGTCGGATCAATATCGAAGATCATTTTAAGCGGGTTGTTCTTCGACATTCTAACAACATACCCGGCCCAACTTAATCGCCCGACCTTGGCAGTTTGAACGAGGTTTGGTTCTCCAAGCAACTGGTGCAGTTCATGTTTCATTCGCCTTATCTACGTACCGTCTTCCATCCGCACTCTGCCAAAGATGGTTCGCCACACCTCCGTTCAAAAACACCGTTTTTTTTTATTTGAAATCGATGAGTCAGTGATGTGTGGTCACATTGTATGACCGCCGAAAATGACACCAGCAGAGAAATTCGCTCGAGAAAAGTACTCCACCGCACGAAATTGACCATCTACAAAACGCTCATTCGACTGGTTGTGCTCTTTGACCACGAGACCTGGAGTATGTTGGCAGAGGACCAACACGCCCTCCGAGTTTTGGAAAGAAAGGTACTGAGGACCATCTACCGCAGAGTGCAGATGGAAGACGAAACGTGGAGATGGCGTTTGTATCACGAATTACAATTACAACAGCTGCTAGGATACACATCGGATGGCGAATACTTGGTCCGTGGTAACACGTTCGCCCATAAATCCTGCCTGATAATGTTTCACGAATTCATTCAGAATCGGTGAAAGTCTACGACATGAGATTATGGAGAGTACCTTGTAGACGGCGTTTAGCAGAGTGATCGCGCGGTAATTGCAGCAACCCAGCTTGTTACCCTTTTTGTAGATGGGACACACGATTCCTTCCATCCATTTCCCCGGTAAGATCTCCTTTCGATCAAAACGTGGTCGATTTGGTTTTCAGTCTGTTGGTCAGGTGATCTCCAGGTAGCTTTCTGGATATCCTTGCGGGGGAAGAAGGTTACCGCTCGGTACATTACCTCCCTTCCTAATTGGGCATTCATGTCACCGATGACAATTTGTACGTCTGTGGGCAGCCGCAAAAGCTTGTTTCAACTGCACGTAGAACGCTTCTTTCTCGTCATCGGGTCTCCCTTCGTTTGGGCAGTGCACGTTAATGATGCTGTAATTGAAGAAACGACCTTTTATTATCAGCTTACTCATCCTAGCGTTGATCGGCTGCCACTCAATCACTCGCTGACGCATCTTGCCCAGCACTATGAAGCCAGTTCGAAGCTCGTTGTGCCACAACTTTGGTAGAAGGTAGCCAATCGATTTCCTCTTTTCCACATCTTCCGTCTCGTCCAACAAAGCTCCTGCAGCTCTACGACGTGGAAGTTGCAAGGATCTAGTTCGTCGTATATTATCCTGTCGCAGCCTGCTAAACCTTGCGACTTGCAGTTCCATGTTCCAAGTTTCCAGCGTAGTCCTTAATTCGTCGCGTGGGTCTATGCCGATTGTTTCGGGTCGTATTATCTCCTATATTAATTGTAATAAATATTTCACAAGTGGCTTATTAGGCCTGCGGAAACCCCCTGTCTCGCCAGAAATAATCGGGCTTGCTCTGTTTAATGTCCCAGGACGAACCGGTTGCACAATGGTTCAAAACTGCAGTTTCATGCCTTTAATTATTTGGCTGCCTTACCATAAAATTTTCCTTGTTGGTGTTTTCTGCAAAGTTGTAGGAGTTTTTGATGCGGTCTTATGTGAATGAACGACTATGTTCCAGCACGCGTGTGAAGACAAATAGAAAAATCAACTTCTTACTGAAGGCAGGGTTTTTGTCTTCGACAATATTGTAGCCATTGCAATTTCTGGTAACTTTGCTGAATAAAACATTTCGCTAACTATAACCGTTAACTCATTATATGGTAATATTACTAGAAGGTTTTAAAAAATCAGTTTTGTCGTGAATACGACTAACTTTACTATGGGCCGCCTTTTCAAAATTTACCCTCTGAGAGAGTGATAAGTTTTTGATAGTGAATATCTCCTTTTGTATCTAACGAATCAACATAATTTTGTCTATATGCCATCGGAAATATGATCACAATTTTAGGATAAAATTTTCAGTTGTGTGACATAATCTCAAATAGTTCAAAATTAAACTTTTCGGAAATGTTTGGTATAAACGAGTATCAAAGAGTATTTTGAAAGTTCATAGCTCAGTGATCTGGGGAAGGATTTATATAATCTAACTACCAATAGAATCGAATAATAGTATAATAGTAGCTGTGTAATGTAGCTATTCCGTACTTTAATGTAGGTGCATCGCTTCAAACTCTAGTAGTGAAAAAGCTTGCACAATGCACACAATCAATCAACTAACTGATATTCGGAAAAGTGATGGAAGCGTGTCAGTTTTTCCGTATTCACGACATCCAGTTATGTCTCTGACATTACCCACATGCCTCTTTTCATTCTAACTTTTTTCACTTTTTGTGTTTCAATTATACTGGTTCGTGAGTTGACGGCTGCAGGTATTTAAAACTGCTGGTGCTAATCGCCAAGGCAATATTCGGGATGTTTCCCGAATGGAAAGCTAGCAACGAAGGCCATCCCGTCCATACGCATAGATGTATAGAGACACAGAGGTGCGAGCGTATTGAAGTGACGAATCACAGAGGTGCCATCGCATAAAGGTGCGAAGACTGTCGGTGTTGAAGAGTCGTTCGCACCGCACGCGTATAGCTCTTGGCTCCTGGATTTTTTTTCTGGCTACCTAGAGTTTCACTGATTCAAGGCTTCAGTCTTTTTCAAGGCTACCTGGATCACTAACAGTCTAACAATTAGTCAGCCTTTCTCAAGGCTATACAAAAAGTGATATTCTAATATAATGAGTCTTTTTCAAGACTAAGAAATTGATCAGCCTTTTTTAAGGCTAGCTATTCAAAGAACTATTCTTCGAACTAGTCAGTCTTTATTAAGACTACCACAAAATCAGTCTTTATCAAGACTTTTCCGAACTAGGAGTCTAATCGAAGACTAGTTTATTTAATTTCAAATTTCATTCATTTCAAAAATGCCTCCGTCTAACCGGAAAGGCAAAAGCCTAAGGCTTAAAATAATTCAATACGGAATAAATCACAATCCGTTATTCAACATTTTTCTAATAACATTCACGATCTTATAGAATTTGAATGTAAAAATAAAAGACACCGGACGGATTTCCTTTCCGTTGATTCTATTCCGTCTAACAATATTTACGAGATTCTTCCAGAATCCGATTGTAGCGACATAGATGAAAATTCTTCAAAAAATCACAAATGGACGCTTGTCGCTCTGGGACGAAACAACAATCTATGCCACCAGTGACGGTGATGATTTCCGACTTTTTCTCCCGGAAGTAAAAGTCTCATTTCAAATCGTACGAAGAGGAGAATGTCGAGTCTTGGTTGATGGATTGGAAGATTATGAACGTCTTATCCGATATTTGTCCGAGAAACTCAACTTAATGCACTTCAATCGAAGTGAGGTAAACAATTTGAAAACTTTAGAAAAAGTACGTTTCATTTCCCACATTAAAATTTATTGGGAACATTATAAACGGCATAATGGTATTTCAAACTTAACGCAATGTCGTCGTTGCCAAGGCTTTGGCCATGGAACCAAAAATTGTCATATGCATATACGGTGTTTGAATTGTGCTAAATCTCATTCGAAAGACGTTTGTCCAATGAATGAAACCACTGATAAATTTTCATGTTCAAATTGCGATGGAAATCATAAATCCAATTATTTGAAATGTCCTCTCAGGGAAAAAAAAAATTAAACGCTCGTTCGCTTAAACAACAAGTCAAATCAACGAACTAAAATTTACAGAAAATACTTGAAAATCAAAAAACCGTTACAAATGCCGCGGCACTTATTTCTCCGAATTTAAAACAAAAAACAGGTACGCCTTAAAATTCGTCTTCTAACGAAAACAAGTTATTGACAGGTAGATCGACCTCGTCATCATCTTTTTCTTAATGACAGTTACTCTTAGGTAACAGGTAGAAAATCACAACTTAATTCTTCTAATGTAAATAATCAAAACACAGGAACGCCTTGCAGTTCATCTTCTAACGAAAACAATTTATTAATAGGTAGATCGGCCGAATCATCTTCTTCTAATGACAGTTCTAATTGCAGTCTACCTAGTAATACTCCTTCAATGCCATTCGCTTCTTTAAACGAAGTCGATTTAGGAGATATAACGGAAAATAAAATGATCTACCTACAAGATCAACTTTTTCAAATGAAATTTAATAATTTTTAATTTTTTAACACGAGATTTTGTCGTGAATACGACTTACTTTACTATGGGGTGCCTTTTCAAAATTTACCCTCTGAGAGAGTGATAAGTTTTTGATCGTGAGTATCTCTTGTTGTATCTAACAAATCAACATAATTTATGCTACATGCCATCAGAAATATGATCACAATTTTATAATAAAATATTCAGTTGTGTGACATAATCTCAAATAATTCAAAATTAAACTATTCTGAAATGTTTGGTATAAATGAGTATCAAAGAGGATAATTCATAAGGCGCGTATTTTGAAAGCTCATAGCTCAGTGATCGGTGAAAGGATTAATATAATCTAACTATCAATAGAACCGAAATTTTTCAACTTTAACGTGTATAGCAACAGCATTGAAGTATTTCAATAGTACACTACTGAAAAACCTGTCTCATTTGACACATGTCAACACCAGCCAATCAGAACGCGTTCTGAGGAAGAGAACAAAATATCTCCTGCTGTACAACAAATCGTTCGAGAAAATGTTCCAAACAGTGCTTAGTATTGTAGTGAGTTCTACAATTTGGTCCTTCTGAAAGGCAGGAATGAGTCCCGTACAGCATCCTGATAGTTTCTTCCAATGAATTATGCAAATCCGAAATGAAATAATTGACATTAAAATTCTGTATGCGGCTATTTTTATAGCCGTAAGGGCCGCCCATTAGTGAAAAAGTTACAAACGAAATCAGGTAAAAACAAGCCTCTCAACAAAAATTGGATCAGTTTGGATTCTATCGCCACTGCGAGCAGATGTATGTTGTGTCGTTTGCAAAGCTAGTTTCGCCTCCGACAAGAGCGATTACGTCACAGCTGTCAGTCATTTGTTTGCATTGGTGAAAAAGCAACGTCGGAGAGCATTGCACAAAATCAGGCGTTCTAATGGCTCTAAAAATTTTCTAAAGAACTATTAGGATTTGTTGTTCGCAAATCGAAAGGTAATATCCTCAGTTTAGTGCAAATCTAGAACAGTTTGGTTAGATTTGTGCACTTTTCGCTGTGTGAAATTCACAGTAATCGAGATCAAGTGAAGCCTTTGTTTTTGCAAAAAATGTGAAAAAGTGTATAATGTATAATTCATACCATTGATCAACTAATTGATATTCGGAAGTGTTAAGGAACATGTCAGTTGTTTTCGTATTCACGACTTCCAGTTATGTCTCTGACATTACCCACCCGCCTTTTTTGCTATCAGATGATTCCATTTTGTCATCTGGAGATAGGTCAGCCAATTCTGTGCCTTTTGTCAATGCAGGGAAATGTGTCCGTGCGGTTAAATATTGGAGGACAAATGTAGTGGTATTGAACTACAGGGAAAAAAAAAGAAAAAGAAAAAAATACTTAGCTTTAGCTCTCAAAAGGTGAACGGCTGACAAGGCCCGGTCCTAGGCAATCGGTGAATATTCCTGATCAATAAATTGCAAAAAACCTCCTAGAGGAAAAACGCACTTTTTGCAGTCCCTTTCTGCGCTGTACAATGGAACCTTACACGTTTTTTCACTATACACTGTCCAATGTATTTGTAAACAATATAGCAGCAGCGCCCAGCGGGCGCTGGCTAACGGTACCACACAGTGCTTCTTTACACAGCTCACAATCGACCTTGAAGACGGTTTAATTCGAACTATCACTCGACCGCACTGATGCAGACAATAGAATACGGAATGACCTTGAAAGCGGAATAAAACAATTTACCGCACCACTGGAGAAACACGAACTTGCGTCCGATCAGCCCGATTGTTGCAGTGGAACTGGTCATTAAATTTGTTTTTTACGCAAAGAAATATTTTCGAAAGAGTTGAATGAAATCGTTCAACAATTCCATTAACTTCGCTTTGGTTTGCAATAGTGAAATACATTTCGCAGTTGAGTCTTTGAAGAAGACCGCTTACTTCGATGGACTTCAATGCAGGCTCGTTGTCACAAACGATCATGCATGGATTTCCATATGTAGTGACAAGTTTTACGACTGTATTTTTAATATCTGGTATTGATCGAGATTTCATCGGAATAAGCATAGCGAATCTTGAAAACTTATCGACATCGATCTGGGCAGAGAATGCTGTTCATTTTAGTTGAATGCATGTACTCCTTGAATAGTCGTATGGCAAAGGGTACACCGAATGCTGTCTTTGTAATGGTTTTTCGGAATGTACCAGGAAATATTTCCTCATGTTTGTTTTCATCTCGCTCGCCAAATTTGACATGAACTTCTTCTTTCAAAAAATTAACTGATAATTCCTTCGTGGGAATATAGTCTCCGTCATCTGAGTCTACTGAGTGGACAGTGTTACCATTTGGACCCTTTACCCCAAGTAGCAACAGAACAACGTCAAGCTTTACTCGAACGAGACTTGGCTTACAGGGATTGGTTACAGGTTCCAAGAAATTTGAAAGACGAAAAACGACAGCGTTACAAGGTGATGAGAAATCGCGCCAACACAACCATAAGTCATGCCAAACAGCAATATTTTAACCGATTTTTGGACAGTAGGACTCCGTCAAAAACCCTCTGGAGACGGATAAAAATCTTGGTGTTGGTAAAGTAAAAACAACACTACCATGTGAGTACGATCCAGACGAAGTAAATCGCGCATTTTTGGCTAGCTATGCGGATAGCACTCTTCGAAGTGAAATACTTGCACAATCATCGCCACAGAATTTCTCATTAAAACAGGTGGAATATTGGGATGTCGTCAAAGCTCTCTGGGATACAAAGTCGAATGCACTCGAACTGGATGGTTTGCCGATTAGATTTATTAAGATTATCGGACAGATAATCTTAATAATAATTAATGCATTCATAAGCACCAGTAGGAGCATATTTCCTGCTTTTGATCGAGGTAGTGATTGTATGAAATCTATGGCTAGTATTTCAAATGGTTTGGTGGAAATTCTCTGTTTTCCCCTTTGGAGGTGCGAAAACGAGCCTGAAAGTCCGACAACAGATTGTTTGTTTCGATATATGTGGTCAATTGCTGCTTGAGAAACTTTTCTAACACCTTTGACAATGACGGTGGTATGCTGATTGGACAAAGATTGGTGATGTCGTTCAAATGTGCTTTTTTATTCAGCGGCACAATTTTAGCGTGTTTCCGACAATCGGGGAATGTACTTGTTCGAATGAGCAGATTAAACATGTGTGTTATGTGTTGAACGATTAACGGACAGTTAATCCATTTAGTTCTATATTCAACTATCATAGAGCTAATTGGTTGGATTACAGATCTCACATTTTATAATCAAACTATTTTAGACAATTCTGCGGAGGTCGACACAGCAATTGATAAATTGAATCATTACATTATCGAAGCTAGAAATCTTTCAGTTCCCAAAGCTCAAACTAAATTAAATTCTCCTATCATCGATGACAATCTTCAACTGCTCATTCAGTTGAAGAATGTTTGCCGACGACAATATCAACGTTTTCGTGATACTGCTATGAAAAACATAGTTAAAGATTTACAAAAAGAAATTAAACATAGATTTACTCTTCTGCGAAATGAAAATTTCTCACCTTTGGAAACCAAAAACGGTTTTTCAAATCTAGCGGAGCCAGAGGAATCTGACTGACGGAAATAGTGAAGATACCTCGTTTGTCACTCCTCAAGGGTCTGTTAAAGCTTGCTTCATTTAGAATTGGAACAAACTTTTGCTCATATTGTGGCGCTCCTGGTGGACGAATTTGGAAGCTCTTGGCGCCCACGTGTCGGGAATTTTGTCAGCTTCACGTATGATTTTTGACATTCCGAAAATCGACTGTACTTTGTAAACAATCAACATGGAAGCCGAAAGAAGGAAAAAAAATTGTGCACAGTTATTTGGAAAATCCATTGTGGTCTGCATTTAGGCCAGCTAAACAGCTGAAATTGTCCAGAAATACCGTATGGCGCGTTATCAAATGGTATAAGAAAACATTGACGACGATTCGGAAGCCTCAAGCCGATCGTCGGAGTCGAACTGACGACCGGAAATTGCGTGGTAAGATTTTGAAGACGATTAAGAGGAATCCTAATCTGTCGGACCGTGATTTGGCCAGACAATTCGGTGCTGCCCATAGTACCGTGAGGAGAACTCGACTCCGGTAAGGAATCAAGTCGTATCGAGCTATCAAACAGCCAAATCGGACCATGAAACAGAATAGTGTGGTCAAAATTCGTGCTCGGAAACTATATGACCAGGTGCTGACCAAGCTCAACGGGTGTCTTCTGATGGACGATGAAACCTGTGTCAAGGCTGACTTCGGTCAAATCCCAGGTCAAAAATTTTACTTGGCAACGGCTCGGGGGGATGTTCCAGCCAAATTTAAATTTGTTTTTGCCGACAAATTTGCAAGAAAATTTATGATTTGGCCGGGCATTTGCAGCTGCGGCAAAAAAACGAAAGTTTTCGTTACAAATAAGACAATGACATCGGAACTATACCAAAAAGAGTGTCTCCAAAAACGAATTTTGCCGTTCATTCGATCCCACGACCATCCTGTAATGTTTTGGCCAGATTTGGCAAGCTGTCATTACAGCAAAGCCGTTTAAGAATGGTATGCAGAGAAAGTGGTCCAGTTTGTTCCGAAAAACCTTAACCCACTCAACTGCCCCCAGTTCCGCCCTATTCAGAAATACTGGGCAATCATGAAAAGGAGACTCAAGGCAAAGGGAAACGTTGTCAAAGACATCAATCAGATGACGCCCTGGTGGAATAAGATAGCTAAAATGATGGACGAAGAAGGTGTGCGCCGCCTACTGAGCCGTGTTACAGGAAAAATTCGAGAATTCCTTCAAAACCGTGACGAATAATTTTATCCGTATTTTTTCTTAAAAGTATGAAGAAAACGCTACATTTGTATAAAAAAAGATCTTGAATACAATAATAAATAACTGAAATACAGGCAATTGTCTTTGTTCCAATTCTATTTGAAGCAAGCTTTAAGAGGAGATTAACAAACCACAAAATACCAAAACAGACACCTAAAATTACACCTTCAAAAAAAGATACCCGTGTTAAATCTAAAAAGCCAAATTAAAAACCAAAAACTGTCCAACCTGGTTTGTCAAATTCACACTTCGTTTCACATTCATCAACAGGATTACTGAAGTTTTCGGAAATCGTGGAATGAATTTTCGCAGCATTCAATATTTCTGAACCTCTAAAGACCATAATAACAGCATTCCTTCCAATAGCTAGAACTATTTTGAAACAGTTATCAGCTCAACGGCCAGTTCACTCAGGTTTTGTATCATTTGATGGATAATTTATCATCCACCGAAATGATTCAATCACTGCCCTGCAGTGGAATTGTCGAAGCATCATGCTAAAACTTGATTCATTTGAAGTTTTGTTGCATAGTCAAAAATGTGATGTATTTGCTTTGTGTGAAACATGGCTTACATCAAACATAGCCATAAATTTTAATGACTTCAACATTATACGTCTCGATAGAGACTCCCCGTATGGCGGAGTGCTTTTAGGAATTAAGAAATGTTATTCCTTTTATAGATTAAACATTCCTTCGACTTCTAGTATAGAAGTTGTTGCTTGTCAAATAAACATTAACAAGATATTTGCATTGCTTCGGTATATATTCCTCTTAGAGCTCAAGTTATACAGCGACAGCTTAATGAAAATGTCGAAGCCCTTCCAGCTCCACGTTTGATCCTGGGAGATATCAATTTGCACGGAATTATGTGGGGTTCCGTTTAAAATGATAGCAGATCATCTTCAATTTTAGCATGACGGTATAAAATATGGGTAGCAGGACACGGATTCCAAGACCTCCTGCACGTCCAAGTGCATAAGATTCATCTCTTTGCTCGGCTTCAATTCGACTAGATTGCACCTGGAAAGTATTTCCTGATTAACAGGGTAGCGATCATTTACCTATCATCATCTCAATTAGCAGTAACAAATGTATTGCTCATTCAGTTAATATTCCATATGATTTGACAAAAAACATTGACTGGATTAAATATCAAAGTAATATTTCAAATGTCTTAACTTCAATGGAAGAGCTCCCCACACTTGAATAATATGACTTCCTCGTATGTTCGATTCTGGAGGCCGCAGAACAAACCCAAACCAAACGATTTCTTGGTCCATCGTCTAACAGAAGGCCTCCAAACCCTTGGTGGGACAAAGAGTGCTCAGATGCTAAACACGCGAAACCAAATCCTGTTAAGACTGAAAAATTCTTGACTTCAGAAACCAAGTACAAGAGCATACTTCGAGCCGGACACATTTTGTCGAAGGTTTGTCAAGAGAAACCTCAATGAGCACAATTTGGAATACGGCCAGACGAATGAGGAATCGTAACTCGAACTGATGGATATTTGATTTTGCGAGGAAAGTTTGCCCAGATTCTGTTCCTACGCTTAGAATTATTAGGCAGTCTTCTACAAATAATGGTTCCATTGATAACCTCTTTTTAATGTTGGAATTTTCCATAACACTCATGTCTTGTAACAATAACGCTCCTGGGTTGGACAGAATGAAATTCAACTTGGTGAAGAATCTGCCCGAACTTGCAAAAAGACGTTTGTTTGAATTGTGCAACAAGTTTCTTGAGCAAAATATTGTTTCATCTGACTGGAGGCAAGTGAAAGTTATCACCATTCAAAAGCCGGGGAAACCAGCTTCCAATCACAACTCATGCAGACCCATTGCAATGGTTTCCTGCATCAGAAAATTGTTCGAAAAAATTATTCTTCGACGTCTCGACACTTGCCTTCGCTTAAAAGCAACAAATGGCATCTGTATTATTAGACATTAAAGGAGCATTTGATTCAGTTTCCATTGATGTTCTTTCAGACAAGCTCCACCAACATGGACTTCCACCGGTTATAAATGATTATTTACACAACCTTTTGTCGGAGAAACGCATGCATTTTTCACATGGCGATTTTGCAACATTCAGAATCAGCTACATGGGTCTCCCGCAAGGCTCATGCCTCAGTCCGCTTCTCTATAATTTTTACGTGAACGGCAGTGACAGCTATCTAGTAACCCCATTTACACTAAGACAATTGGCAGATGATGGCGTAGTTTCAGTTACTGGACCCAAAGCTATTGATCTGCATAAACCATTGCAAGATACCTTAGAAAACTTGTCCATTTGGGCTGTTCATCTGGGTATCGAATTCTCTGCCGGGAAAACAGCATGATCCCGCGCAGCTTCAGCTTCATATGATGAAAAGAATGATCCAACAGGTTTTGACTTTCAAATACCTTGGGATGTGGTTTGATTCCAAATGCACGTGGGGAGGACACATTAGGTATCTGATAACAAAATGCCAACAAAGAGTAAATTTTCTTCGAACAATAACAAAATTTTGGTGAGGTGCTCATCCAGAAGATCTAATAAAATTGTATTAAACAACGATACTTTCATTGATGGAATATAGATGCGTTTGCTTCGTTCCGCTGCAAACTCTCATCTTATCAAATTAGAGCGAATTCAATATCGTTGTTTGCGAATTGCTTTAGGCTGCATGCATTCGACACATACAATGAGTCTTGAATTTCTGGCGGGAGTTCTTCAATTGAAGGATCGTTTTTGGGAGTTTTCATCGCGAATGTTAATAAGATGTGAGGTACTGAATCCCCTCGTTATTAATAACTTCGAAAGGCTAATTAGGCTTCAAGCTCAAACAAGATTCATGACAGTATATTTTAACCATATGTCACAGGAAATCAACCCTTAAAGATATATTCCTATCCGTGTCAGCCTCCTAAATGTCCCTGACTCAACTTTATTTTTCGACACATCCATGCAGCGCGAAGTGCGTGGAATCCCGGATCACTCACACTGGATGGAAATCCTAAAAATATTTACAAGTAAATTCAGGCATATTGATTCTGAAAAAAAAACGTTTTACACGAACGGATCACGAATTGAAGAGGCTACATGGTTTGGTATATTCAGCAATAATTTTTCGGTTTCATTTAGGCTCCGAGAACCTGCATCTGTTTATATAGCAGAGATAGCAGCAGTTCATTATAGTTTGAGTGTAATCGTCACATTATCTCCAAACCATTATTTTCTCTTCACAGATAGTCTGAGTGTAATTGAACCCATTCGCTCAAACGCTGGCAAAAATGAACCGTTTTTCTTGGGCAAAATAAAACAATACCTGAACGACATATTGAACAATTAATATCAAATCACAATAGTTTGGGTTTCGGCTCATTGCTCCATTCCAAACAATGAAAGAGCCGATATTTTAGCCAAACGTGGTGCTATTGAGGGTGAAATTTATGAGAGACCGATTGCTTTCAATGAATTCTATAGCGCGGCTTGCCAAAAAACACTTGTCAGCTGGCAAGCTTCTTGGGATAAAGATGATCTGGGTCGGTGGATGCACTCAATTATTCCTAAAATATCGACAAAGGTATGGTTCAGAAGACTGGATGTGAGTAGAGATTTCATTCGTGTGATGTCCAGACTCATATCTAATCACTACACGTTAGATACAAAACTCCTTCGAATTGGACTTTCCGAGACTAATCATTGTGCATGTGGCGAAGGTTACCGCGATATTAATCATGTCGTTTGGACCTCCACGCATCGTGATGTCAGATCTCAACTAATGAATTCCTTGCGTACTCAACCTAGACTATCCAATATCCCAGTTCGCGACATTCTTGCTTGTCGTGATCTTCCTTACATGAAACTTCTTTATCATTTCATTAGGTCCATTGGAGTTCCAATTTAAATTTTATTTTATGTTAGACTGTTTTATCTTCCATGATTTCAACCAATAGCCAACTATATGATATTGAATAAAAGTGATGAACTGATACAAACAAACCTGTAATAGTTATAAGATGATGTACAAAATACACGTTTTTCATTTAATGTAATTTATAATAGCAACTCGCTTGATAAAAATAGTGTTTAAATTAACTAATGAATACCGATATACTAATATGATATTCGAAATTTATTAGGTTTGAAGTACTATGTATTGTGGATGCCATGGCGAAGAAAAACTTATGTATATTGTCTATGAAATAAACGTATTTCTGGGAAAAAATAAATAAACCTTTCTGGAAACTTTCTAAGGTTCTTGTTAAACCTCAGAAACCAATTCCTGCTCTCAAGGAAGAATATCAAATACTTCTTACAAATAGCGAACTAGCTCAAAAACTTGCTCAGCAGTTCGAGAGTGCCCACAATTTTAATTTGAACGTTTTTTTTATTTAAAAGACATTTTTATTCAGTCCTATTTGCGTACAAGCTTTACGTGGCCGATTAAGCCGATTTTTTAAATAAAAAGGCGGGTGGGTAATGTCAGAGAGATAACTGGATGTCGTGAATACGAAAACAACTGACATGTTCCTTAACACTTCAGAATATCATTTAGTTGATCAATTGTATGAATTATGCAAGCATTCCCCTTTTTCACATTTTTTCACTTGATCTCGATTACTGTGAAAGTTTCACTTGATCTCGATTACTGTGAATTTCACACAGCGAAAAGTGCACAAATCTAACCAAACTATTCTTGATTTGCACTAAACTGAGGATAATTACCTTCGATTTGCGAACAACAAATCCTAATAGTTCTTTAGAAAACTTTTAGAGCCATTAGAACGGCTGATATTGTGTAATGCTCTCCACCGTTGTTTTTTTCCCAATGCTAATGACTGCCAGCTGTGACGTAATCGCTCTTGTCGAAAGCGAAACTAGCTGTGCAGACGACACAAAACACATCTGCTCGCAGTGGCGATAGAATCCAAACTGATTCAATTTTTGTTAAGAGATTTCCTTTTATGTGATTTCGTTTGTAGTTTTTTCAGAAATGGGCGGTCCTAACGGCTATAGAAATAGCAGCATACAGAATTTTAATGTCGATTATTGCATCTCGGTTTTGCATAATTTATTGAAATAAACTATCAATATGCTGTAGGGATTCGTTTTTAGCATTCAGAAGGACCAAATTGAGGAACTCACTGCAATATTCACCTCTTTTCTTAACATTTTGCTCGGACGATTTGTTGTACAGCAGCAGATATTTTGTTCTCTTCTTTAGAACGCGTTCTGATTGGCTGGTGTTGACATGGGTCAAATGAGACAGGTTTTTCAATAGTGTACTATTGAAATACTTCAATGCTTCTACTATACACGTTTAAATTTAAAAATTTCGATTCTATTGGTAGTTAGATTATATAAATCCTTTCACAGATCACTGAGCTATGAGCTTTAAAAATACGAGAAAGGCAAACGCGCCTTATGAATTATCCTCTTTGATACTCGTTTATACCAAACATTTCAGAAAAGTTCAATTTTGAATTATTTGAGACTATATCACGAAACTGAAAATTTTATCATAAAATTGTGATCATATTTCCGATGGCATGTCGCAAGAATTATGTTGATTCATTAGATACAATAATAGATATTCACGATCAAAAATTTATCGCTCTCTCAGAGGGTAAATTTTGAAAAGGCACCCCATAGTAAAGTAAGTCGTATTCACGACAAAATTTTTTTGTATTCGATCTCGTTGTCCCCCTTTTTCTAGGGGGAGAGGAGCTTCCATTTCCCTCCTGCGAGGATTGAGGGGCACTTTGTTCGTGACTCATCTCGTCGTCCATTGACGCATCGGTGGCATTGTTGATTTCCGTCTTCTTTTCGTTTTCCTTGTTATCCGAAGTCTTGATCTCGTTACTAGTTACTGTGCCTTGTTGTACATTGGTTGCAGTTGCTGTTTGGTTAGATGGTGAAGGTGTTTTTGAAACAGGAACACTGCATTCACTAGTTTCCGTTGTTGAGCGGTTGTCCTTGTTTTTGTTTGTTTTGTTTGTTTCCGCAGTTTCAGTGCACGGTTTGCCGTAGTGTGCAGGTTGTTCACAAAACTTACATGTAACCAGTTGATTTTCATACGTAATCAGCATTTTACACGGATGTATTCCAACTTGACCACAAACGATGTAAGATGGAATTGCTTTACGTAGTTGCATACGTACAACTCGCACGCCATTCCGGATATTTATTTATTTATTTATTTCGTCAAGCAAATGTAGACTACATATAAATTGTTTACAATGTTCACTTACATACTACGCATTATTTCTACGACATAGCTGAGATTTGATTTGATTTTTTGACATAGTGAGGTCAAGCTGTTCGCTGTATTGATTGTAATGGCGCATTATTCGATTGACTGGACTGTATTTTGCATAATTTGTTCTAGCTTGTTTTTCTAAAAATAATTTCCTGGAACGTAGTTGACGGCTAGGTATATAAAAATTTAATTGCGATAATAGTGGAGCTGATTGAATGCGTTGAGATATAATGTCGCTGATAACATAGAGCATTGCAAAGTCGCGGCGTTCTTTAAGTGTTTGTATATTGATGAGCATGCAGCGTGCTTCATATGATGGTAGAGGAAATGTTGTCCAGTTTAATTTACGAAGTGCATATAAAAGAAATTGTTTTTGAATAGATTCGATGCGTTCTTCGTGAATAGTATTGTATGGATTCCATACTAGACTGCAATATTCCAAAATAGGTCTGACATATGTAGTGTATAATAATTTAATTGTATATGGGTCCTGAAAGTTATGACTGAAGCGTTTAATAAAGCCCAGCATGCTATTAGCTTTATTGATTATGGTATTGTAGTGTTCAACAAAAGTGAGCTTGGAGTCTAAGATTACGCCTAAATCTCTTACAATTTTACATTTTTCTACAAGTTGATTTCCTAGATGTATGTTTGTAGATATTGTTTCATTTTTCCTACTGAAAGTTATTGAGTTACATTTTTTTACATTGAGTTGGAGTAGACTTTTGCAGCACCAAATGTGGAATAGATTGATTTCGTTCTGGAATATTACAGCGTAGTTGATATTTTTAATTTCCATGAAGAGTTTCATGTCGTCTGCATATATAAGCACATTCAGATTTTTGAGTATGAAGGAAATGTCGTTTATATGTAAAATGAAAAGGAGAGGCCCTAAGTGAGAACCCTGAGGTACGCCAGAAGTTACATTAATTGGTTCAGACAGAATGTTTTGGAAGCGGACTACCTGTACACGATTCGTTAAGTATGATTTGAGCCATTCAAGAAGAGTATGTTCTATGCCATATTTTTGTAGTTTGTGTAGAAGTAAAGGTATGTCAATACGGTCGAAGGCTTTGCTAAAGTCAGTGTAAAGAGTTTCTACGTAGTTGCCGGCGTCCATTGCATTCAGTGTGAATGTCATAAATTCTAAGAGATTTGTTGTAGTTGAGCGGCCTTTAAAAAAACCATGTTGTTTGTTTGTTATTACATTTTTAAGTTGATGAAAAAGTTTTTCGTTTACAATTTTTTCAAATAATTTTGGAATGCATGAGATAATGGCTATTCCACGGTAGTTCCGAATGTTAGATTTTGCACCAGATTTAAATATTGGTACAAGAAAAGAAGATTTCCATGCTTTAGGAAAAGTACATTTATTAGGTGATAAGTTAAAAAGTAGTTGTAGTGGTAGTGTAAGTTCTTCAGCAAGATTTTTTAAAAAAATTGGTGGTATACTGTCAGGTCCAGGCCCTTTTGAGGCGTCTAAGTTTTTCAGTGCTGTCGAAATGTCATGTTCTGATAGATAGTTTACAGAGATGGAGTTGGAAAATGCTGGTATGAAAGAGAAGTATTCACGGTCACGGTCAGTTTCTGAATAAGATGTATATACTTCTTGGAAAAAATTTGCAAAGTGATTGCAGATTTCTGTACTATTTGTCCCTACATGTTCGACGAGGTGCATTTGAGATGGAAAATTGTTGCTTTTTAGTTTAGTTTTTGTGTAGTTAAAAAAGTTCTTAGGGCAAGTCTTTATTTCGTTTTCAATTTTGCAGTTGTATTCTTCGTGTGCTGTGTTAATGGCTATTTTGAGCTGATTGCATAGGTTTAAGTAATTTTGAAGATGAGCGTCACTTTTTTTCTTGTTTGTAAGTTTTGTGTGCTTTTTGTTTCCTATTTTTCAAATGTTTTAATTGTGAATTGAACCATACAGGTAATTTGCTGTTATGATTTTTTCTTCTTCTTTTCGTGGGCAAAGTTTCGGCTAATATTTTGTTTATAATGTGATAGAATTTGTTTACTTCGACGTCGACATTTCCTTCTGTACTCAGTATGTTCCGCCAATTTATTATACTTAGTCTACACTTGACTTCTTCAAAGTCAATTTTATTGTATTCCGGCACTTCCTCATATTCCAAGTCGTAGGGAAGGGATGCATTGTGTGTAAATAATGAATATTCAATTGCGGTGTGAAACGCTTCATTTTTCCATAATGGCAGGTTTGATGCGTTCACACAAAAGTCTTCTGTGCAATTTGTGAAAAGAAGGTCTAAATATGCATTTTGTTGATTTTTTACGGAGTTTACTTGATGCAGGCCAAAATTAGAAATTTTGTCGAAAAAGTAATGCAATGTTGCGTTTTCTCCTACGACTGGAAGTAAGATTGATTCATTTTCAATGTCAGAAATGAAGTCCGCATTACGTTGATTGAAGTCGCCAAAAATATGAAGCTTTACTTCAGGTTCCATATTCGAAATAATTGTGTCTAAAGATTGGAAGAATAATTCAAAAGCGAATTTGTTCGCATTTTCGGGTGGGAAGTAGACAGAGCAGTAAATATGTTCTTCTCCCAATATTGAGACTTTGGCCCATACATGCTCAAATTCTTTATATTTAGAAGTAATAATTTCTTCAGAAGTAAAGCAAGAGTTTATGGCTATGAGGACTCCACCTCCAGATTTTTTCTGACAGAGAGATAAATTTCGGTCGTGCCGGAATACGTTAAAATTATTTCCAAAGACTTCTTCGCTTCTAACACTTTCATCCCAGCTGCTTTCAGTTCCAAGTATTACGTCGAAAGAGGAGGTTATTAAATTTTGATGAATTTCTTTCATTTTGGCTGGGCTTTTCATGCGGTTGAAATTTTGGCAATAGACCAAAATTTCAGTCACATTTTGTCTATGAAGCGAAGAAGTTTTTGAGAATTCTGGAATACTTACATTACTAATTTCTGTGTCTATTCCTTCGTCAAGGGGCGTCGTTATTTCCGAAAATTCGGCCTTGTAAAATTGTGTTCGGCTTCCCGGATTAGTTGGAGTCGGCGGATACGTTCACTTGTCAAAAATTTCCCATAAGAGTCCAGGTCGGCCAACGCTTCCTTAGGTTTCATTCCATATTCCTGATGCACTTCGATGAAGATTCGTAGGAGGTGGTCAGGTGTTGTTGGAAGGCCTTCTGATGCTAATAACATTTTTATACTAGTTGGTGTCATACCCTCGATGCATACTGTAGGTTGTTGATTTTCATGTATGACAAGTACAGGCGGACGACGTGCATTATTTTCGGGTCACGAAGTCTTGCTTTCAAGAAGCGTTCGTCGCCATTTGCAGATTGTGAAGTAAGACGTACAATGGGAGGACGCATTGGATCAATTTCGAATTGGCTGTCTGTATTCATGTCCTGTGATATTGCAGACGTATTTATATTCTGTGATATTGGAGATGTGGGTGGTGCAGCTTTGATGTCATTACTTCCTAAGACCGGAGTAGTGTTGTTTTGAATACTTCTTGTTCCTTTGTAAGGGTTGATTGTTTCACCTTTTTGAAAATTTATGAATTTTGGGGCAATATTTGCACCTGGATTCCCGGAGAATTGAACCCGTGCAGCTGCTAGTAAGTCTTTGTCCAAGGGTAAGGTATATTGTAATGACATATTATTGTTATTGTTGTGGCAGGTATTGTTACTATTAGTGTTCAAGTTGCTGTTGTAGTGCACATTATTGTCGTTGTTGTTGTTGTTGTTGTTGTTGCTGCTGTTGTTGTTGCTGTTGTTGTTGTTGTTGTTGTTGTTGTTGTTGTTGTTGTTGTTGTTGTTGTCGTGTTTGCTGTTGTTGGTGTAGTTGTTGTTTTTACTGCGTACACTGTAATTTGTATTATTTTGTTTCCGCTTCCGATGTTTTCGTCTGAAGTTTGATTTTTCTGCTTGTTTTTCTTGCAGCCGTCGAGTGCGCTGTTTCTTGTCATACTCACTCCAGTCTCGTTTCCAGATTTTTTTACCTCCAATGAAGCGCCAGCCACTGTCGCATGTTTGAATTTCCTTCTCTTTGAGTTCTTCAGCTAGAGACTTAGGTTTGGTATTTTGGTCTTTGGTTCCGATACTGGAGATTGAAGTCGATATTGCTTTGACTTCAACTCTCAATTCTTCCAGAATAGTGTTAGGTATTATTGCAGGGACTTCAGATTTGGTAGGTCGTAAGAATTTTTCTTCGATGCGAAGAAGCCGTTCGCTCATTTCCTTGATATGCTGGTCATTTACTTTACTAAAATCGCTAACGTTTTTTATGGCACTGTGTAGCGAGGCCTCGAATGACTGCATGCGCTGACCTACTTTACCGCAAATGTTGTGGTCGTTTCTGCTGATACTGGACAATGACTGCTTCACATCGATGAGCAAGCGCTCGACACTGTCGAATATTTCCAGGTAATGTGTTTTCATGTCTGCAGTGGTCCGGTGATACGTTTCCGTTTGATTTTTTGTATGCTTTAGAAGTTGCTCCTGTAGATGAAGTAGTTTTAGAGTTTCAGCTCCTGTCCTTATTAAATGTTGACAGTCGGCACACACTGGTACCATAAATGCCAGAATAAAGTTTTCTTGATGCCGCTGCACGCCGATGCAGGCTGAATGGTACGATTTTTCACAGAATTCGCATTTCCAAAGGAAGCGATCGTCAATATTAATACACGATTTTACACCGCACTTCATTATTCTAGATAAAATTTGTCCGAAAGGCTATAAAAAAAGGCCCGCGCGCGACGTAGACTACGCGTCAAAAAATAAATAAATATAAATTACTTGCGGAGCGCTAGAAAAAGCGAACCGCGCCCGATGACTGTTCGAGGCGAAAAAAAGATACCGGGGAAAAAATTCCTCCATACTTCCCTTTCGATGGAAAGAACTTCCGTACTGCGACATGTTTTCCCGAACATAGCCATCGCTAGTCTGCAGGGAAGGTCATGCACGCGTACTTCTATTGCATTGCTCAACATGTAGACAGGGATTTTATATTTAAAATTGTCATGATCAACACTATGCACCTCGTTGTTAATCGAAGCGAATGCAATTGCATCTCTTTCACGTTTGAACATAATGTACACACAATTAGACGCCTTGTTGAATTGAATTTCACTTACATTATTAGCGTCTAGATGCATTCGTTTTATAAGTAAGATTTCAATTTCATTTGCTGCTGATCTAACTTTGCAGCGCTTGAAATCAATACAAATTGAATTTGGTCTTGTAGGCCAAGTTTCAGGCTTTGTTAAATCGTATTTGACAATTTCGAACTCTCTATTGTTCACTACACTGTATTGTCTTTATTTCTGTTGTCTCGACCGTAAACGATTTGCGACTGTGTCTGATGAGATGAGAGCACGAACTGTGAATTTGAACGTTGTGAGTCCTATTGAAAATAAAGTCTCACTAAAATATGATTATATTTCAACTCAAGTGAGTATAACACTCACAAGATGACATTATTGAGACGAATTTTGATAAAATTAAGTCAATCATTAGGAAACTTAAAAACATCAAGACTCCAGGTAATGATGGAATCTTTAACATTCTTATTAAAAATCTTTCCGATGTTGCCTTGGACTCTATCTCGGCTGCTCGGCCATCCATGGAAGTTGACCATCAATGTCAACTTCCCTCTCTGGACAGCCTAGATAGCCGTGTAGTGTCGGTAGCGGTTTCCCAACTGGCTAAGAATAACGCTACGGTCCACCTGTACCGGTGGTATAAGTCCACCAAACAGGTAAGCCGTGTGGCATCCGACGGAATTATTTTTTTCCAAGAATTAATCCACTGGTTTCCTGTTCCATGTCGTAAAAGGCCACAAAAATAGGAACTCCTAAGTCAAGGGGTATTTCCGTGCCGATGGCTGAATGGCTGCAGGAGGGTAAACAATGCAGTCGTGAACGGAATATCTTGGGGTTTTCCCTTACTGTGTTAAGCGAAGCTCTGGCACAGTGGACGACTTCTTTCTTCGCAACTCGTGGGATTTAAATGATTGAAACATTAAAAAAAATCCTTACATGGTTCGCTATAGGCGATCATAAGCCAATATATTTGGTTTCTTGTAGTTGTTGTACGGTAAAGCTTCTATAGCTTTGGTTCAAGAACCATATTTCCAAAAAGGAAACTTCTACGTTGGAAAATTGTTAAACCCAGTCTTTGTTGCGTTCAACAAGACCGGTATGACTAATCCACGTGAAATGCCTCGAGCATGCATACTTGCAAATAGTGCTCTCGATGTTTCTCTCATATCGGAGCTCACAACTCGGGACATTTGTGCTGTCACAGTTGGTATGACTATTGATGGCGTAGACAGAAAATATGTCTATTGTTCGGCATATTTACCGCATAACCAACCTTCGCCAAGCGATGACTTCAACGTTGTATCATACTGCTGCAAAAGTGATTTACCGCTTGTAATCGGCAGTGACATAAATGCTCACCATATCATTTGGGGCAGCACAGATATAAATTCGAGAGGCTCTGATATGATGGAATTTGTGAGCAATACAAACCTGCACATAGTCAATGCAGGAAACCGTCCAACTTTTGCGAGATCAGGAAGAGAGGAGGTTTTGGACGTAACTCTCTGCTCTGATAGAATTGCGCATGAGTTGGTAAATTGGCTCGTCTCCGATGAGCTCGAACCTTCGTTGTCTGATCGTAAGTACATATTCTTTGATCATTCAAACGTTAAATTTGATATTATCACATATCGTAATCCCAAATCTACAAACTGGGACCTCTATGAAGACGGCTTGACGACTAGATTTTACAGGTACCAACCAACAATTGAAACCCCAATTGATTTGGAAAATGTTGTCGACGAGACAAATTCACTCATAGTTGCAGCATATGAAGAGGCTTGTCCACTTCGGATTATGCGAGCTACTAGAGGAACTCCTTGGTGGAATGCTGAACTTGCTAGACTAAGGAAACTATGCAGAAGAGCTTGGAACCACCGACGCAGAGATTGGTCGGAGGCATTCGTGTCGGCTTGAAGGGCTTACAAAAATGCTTTTCGATCGTCTGAGCGAAGTGGTTGGAAAAGCCTCTGCACAAATGTTTCTAGTCTCAACGAGGCTAGCAGATTAAATAAGATATTTTCGAAGTCTAAGGACTTTAATGTCAGTTTCTTAAGTACTTCAGATGGTGAACACTTGTCTGAAGAAGGTGATGTACTTCACTATCTTTTTAACACTCACTTTCCAGGATGTATGGATCCATCAGCGACAGCTCTTCCCGAGACTTTTTCAGGTAGTTACGATTCTTGGGCCCTTGCTCGAAGCGTTGTGACGATTGAATCGGTCAAATGGGCAGTTGAGAGTTTTGCTCCGTACAAGTCTCCTGGAAGGGATGGAGTTTTCCCAGTGTTACTGCAGAAAGGGTATGAACATTTCAAACATGTTTTGAAGAAAATACTTACTTTTAGTCTTGCGACTGGATATATTCCAAGAGCCTGGCAGGAAATAATTGTCAAATTTATTCCCAAAGGCGGTCGCGACACTTATGAGGAAACGAAGAGTTTCAGGCCTGTCAGGCTTAGCTCATTTCTTCTTAAAACAGTGGAAAGCATAGTCGATCACTATATCAGGAATGTTAGTTTGGGCGTGCATCCGCTACATGGAATGCAACATGCTTACCAGCGTGGAAAGTCCACTACAACCCTGTTACATGATGTTGTGTACAACATTGAAAAAGCTTTCTCACAAAAGCAATCTTGCTTGGGAGTTTTCCTAGATATTGAAGGTGCCTTTGATAACGTGCCTTTCTATTCAATTCTGGAAGCAGCCTGTGGTCATGGCATACCTTCAAGTATCACAAATTGAATACACGCAATGCTTAGCAATCGTCTTCTTTGTTCATCGCTTCGGCAAGCAGAGATTAGAAAGCTGAGTGTCTGTGGGTGTACTCAAGGTAGTGTACTATCCCCTCTTATATGGAACCTAGTCGCTGATGCTTTGTTAAGGAAACTTAATAACCTTGAATGTCCGACTTATGGTTTTGCCGACGATTATCATATATTGATGACCGGTATAAGCATTAACACTCTCTTTGATTTAATGCAGCAAGCCCTGCGATCTGTTGAACAATGGTGTTGTCAGGTTGGATCATCTGTAAATCCGGACAAAACATCAATGGTGCTTTTTACTCATCGTAGGATAATCACAGGAGCTCGTCCGTTGCAGTTCTTTGGTTTAGAGGTCACTGTGGTCGATCAAGCTAAATACGTCGGGGTTATTCTTGACTCAAAACTGAATTGGTATGCTCACGTTGACTTCAGGATTAAAAGAGCTTGCATGCCTTTCGGCCAATGCAGACGAGCTTTTGGAAAATCATGGGGACTCACACCCAGATATATTCATTGGATCTACACAACTATTGTCACACCAATTTTAGCATATGGATGTCTTGTATGGTGGCAGAAAGGAGAAGTCGCAACAGTTCAGTCAAAGCTAAATCATCTTCAAAGGATGGTCCTAATGGCGACGACAGGAGCATTCACGACAACTCCTACTGCTGCTCTAGAGGCGCTACTGTGCATTAAACCACTACATGTGTTCCTAAAACAAGAAGCATTATCTTGTGCATACCGTCTTAAGGTTACAGGGCTTTGGAACAGTAACCCATTAGATTATGCTACCAGCCACACTCGCTTGTGGTCTCAAATGGTTACGTGGGATGAGTATTTACTCGCTCCTAGTGACCCAACTCCCACATGCAGTTTTCCTTTCAAAACATTCAATGTGAGCTATCCTCTTCGTGAGGAATGGTTGTCTGGTTGTCTGGAACGACAACTTTATGAACACATAGTTTGTTATACGGACGGTTCTCTGTTGAATGGTCGTGCTGGTGCTGGTGTCTACTGTCGTGAAATGAGGCTGGAGCAGTCTCTTTCACTTGGTAGATACTGTACTCAGTTCCCAGCAGAAATCTACGCAATTCTGTGTGCAGTACAATCGGCACTTCAGCAGAGGATCTGTGGTAAACGAATTTATTTTTGTTCCGACGGTCAGGCAGCCTTAAAAGCACTCAGTTCAAATGACTCACGGTCGAATCTAGTGATCGCATGTCGAACTCAAATTGAAGACCTCAGCATTTCAAAAGCTGTTTACTTCTTATGGGTACCCGGCCATTCTGGTATTACTGGAAATGAATGGGCTAATGAGTTGGCTAGAGCTGGTGCATCGAATGATTTCGTTGGTCCTGAACCAGCTTTTCCACTTTCAACTAGTTGGATAAAGCACAAGATTCGTTCTTGGGCTGCATCCAAACATGCCAGCTACTGGCGCATACTCCATACATGGTTGAGTCTGTGTATGTGGAGCTAAAATTGAAGTATATTCTCTTGTTTCTCACCCAATGTGGTAAGGAGCTATAGTCAGAAGGGTTAATCGTTCTTCCTGGAGTGAATGAATCCCTTCTGTATTCACCTTAAATAGGGTTTAGCAGATTGTTTGGCATCCTTTGGGGAGTACCGAATTTACTTCTGCTCGTACATACTGCGAGTCGTTCTGCATTCTTCCGGGAGTGCACAATGGTGTCGCTTTTGTAAGATCTCTAAATCCTCTCGGGGGTTGGAGGTTTTATTTACAGCAGACTGTTCGGGACCTCGTAGAGGTACAGAATTTACTTCTGCTTCCACTAAATGTTATCCTCAGCAGATTGTTCAGCATCCCGTAGGGGTGCAGAATTTACTTTTATGTGTTTTTGTGACGACAAACCCTTACCATTTCCTTTCAATCCTTCCCTCTTATATTTCGGGAAAATGATGCTAAAAACAAATTGATGGCAAGGCACAAATCTCCAAATATCAAGGGGAACGTGCCATTTGAGCCAATTTGTTCTGATTCCTGATTCCTATTGAAAATGAAGTCTCACTGAAATATGATTATATTTCAACTCAAGTGTTATTACAAGATGACATTATTAAGACGAATTTTGATGAAATTATATCAATCATTAGGAAACTTAAAAACATCAAGACTCCTGATAATGATGGAATCTTTAACATTCTTATTAAAAATCTTTCCGATGTTGCCTTGAGACTCTTGGTTAAAATTTTCAACAAGTGTTTTTCATTAGCTTACTTCCCAAAAAGATGGAAAAACGCTAAAGTAATTCCTATCCTCAAACCCGATAAAAACCCAGCAGAAACGTCAAGTTATCGACCAATTAGCTTACTTTCTTCTATCAGTAAACTTATTGGAAAGATTATTAATGATGTTTCATATGAATGAGAATTAATTTTTTTTTACCAGAGCAGTTTGGGTTTCGTCATGAACATTCAACTATTTATCAACTTGTAAGAGTAGCGAACATGATAAAAGCAAATAAATCTTCTGGGTTATCCAATGGAGTTGCTCTTCTAGACATAGAAAAAGCATTCGACAGTGTTTGGCACAAAGGTTTAATAGCAAAAATGCCTGATTTCCAGTTTGTCTAATTTTTCCAGTTTTTTATTTGATTAAAATGGTAAAAAAATATTTAACTGATCGTATTCTTCAGGTTAGCTATCAGAATTGTAAATCTGAATTGCTACCCGTATGAGCAGGTGCTCCGCAGGGTTCGAGCGTAGCTGCAAACTTGTATAATATTGTCACTTCTGATCTTCCAAATTTTCCCGTTGGTTGTCAGAAATCGCTGTTCTGTGACGACACAAGTCTGTAAGCTACAGGTAGAAATCTAAGAGTGATCTGCAGTCGCCTACAAAGAAGCTTAAATATTTTCAGTGATATTGTATCAAAATGGAAAATTAAACCAAATGCAGCAAAAACGCAATTAATTATCTTTCCTCATAAGCCAAGAGCTTCTTTTTTTAAACCAAACCATAATCACATTCTCAAATTGAACGGCTTGGAATTGACAAGGTTTGATCAAGCTAAATACTTATGTTTAACGGATGACAAAAAACTCACTTTCAAGGATCATATTGTTAATTTATAAACAAATTTTCTGACCAGCCATGCTTTATGCAGTACCAATTTGGTCAAGTTGTTTTTCCACCAGGAAGAAAACGCTTCAAAGGATTCAGAATAAAATTCTGAGAAGAAGCGTCCTCCCTGGTTTAGTACAAATGAGTTACACAGACTCAAAAATATAGAACCATTAGATGTAATGTCACATAATATTATAAGCAAATTCGGACAAAAATCGATGCAATCTTCAATTGAATCGATTCGCTCTCTGTATTAGTTAGTAAGTTAGTATATAAGTTCCTTTTCCCCATTACACAATACAAGTAGGTTTAGAGTTTTCCCTACACAAAAATCTCAGAATTGCGGAAGCAAATGATGTACTCATGGTTATAACCAAATCATGTATTCAATAGGGCTGAAAAGTCACCACTTGTGGCTGAACACAAAATTCAAATCTTAATAATATAATTTTAACTCATATTCTACTAGATAGTTATTAAAAAACAAAAAAGGTGCAAAGGCACAGAGGTGCTAAAGCAACCCAGTGCTAGGTTTTGTACGCTGCGTAGGATCGAAAGAGATAACATATATCGTGAGGTGCTACACTGTAAGCATCAAATTTGATCGCCACCAAGAGCAATAGCACTGTACATGGGGTTAGGTACAGACAGCACACCAAGTTCAGTGGTGACCACAACGACGGCAGAGCAACTGAGATAGCATAAATCGATACCAAATGACTGCCAATTGAAAATCGTTGGATGAGCTTCACGTCGTTCTTTGCGACAGAAGAACAGAGACAACAGCAACAAGGTAGATTTAATTTAAGTTAATTTTTTTATTTCTCTTATAATTGAAATTTTACTATTCATAAGTTTTGATATTATTAATTTACAAAAAAAAACAGTTAACGTAATGGATGATCTCATGGAAGATCTTCCGAATCCGATTCCGGATACTAGTAAAATCTTAAATACTCCAAGGGCTAAACATTATCCAGAGGGTACCACTGGGCCATTGACAGTCTGTTTTTGAAAAAATGGTATTAAATTTGATGCGAATTACAAAGGATTTTACGTCTATTTTTTTTTTTAAGATAATAGAGATAAAATTCGAGTTGTTGTTAACGATTTGAAACAGGCGAACGAAATTGTAACCTGTAAATGATTTTCTGTTGAATATAGAGTTTACATTCCATCGAAGGAGGTGGAAATTGACGGTGTTGTCACTGAAGCAAATCTGACAGCCGATGATTTACATGAAAATGGAGTTGGTCGTTTTAAAAACTCCATGCTTGAGGGAGTTAAGATACTCAAGTGCAAGCAATTGTACTCAGCATCTATTGTCGATGGAAATAAGACTTATCGTCCCTCAGATTCGTTTCGAGTAACATTTCCCGGATCAGCGTTTCCTAGCCATGTCTATATCGATAAAATTCGTCTTCCTGTTCGCATTTTCGTACCGCATGTTATGAATTGCACGAACTGTAAAAAATTCGGGCATACAGCTACTTATTGTAATAAAATGAAGCTTTCTTTAAAAGCACGGTCTAAGCGCACATATGCAAAAATGTTTAAAACAATTATTGACGTCCCCCCACTCGAAACAGAAAATGGTTTTTCAAATCTAAAGCCAGAGGAACCTGACTCTGATGAAAATAGTGAAGTCACTCCTCAAGGTGCTGTTGAGAGGATCAAAAGAAAACATTGAAAAATCAATGAATTTATAAATACATATGAATGTTTCATTTTTTTCACATGTTTGTATAGAATTCAAAAATTAAAGCGATGACATGTACATTTTTTGATTCAAAATATTGGAATCATTACCAGAAACAATGTATTGATGATCAAAATTATATATCAATTCAAAGAATCTCAAGAAATTAGGCACAAATACAGAGAATTTCCATTATTATGAAAATTTTGCAAACAAAAAACAAATCAAAACTTTGAAATTTTATGACATATATTTTTTTATTACTTAAGTTGGAAATTTATCATGAACAAAATTTACAAAAAAACTGGAACTTGGATTTCACTGACAATGTTAAAAATTTTGGTAAACTCTAAAAATAATTATGTTTTTGTATTGGACAAAAGATCTTAACAATTTTTATGCACAACCCAAACGCAATTTATAGCTACTAGAAATAGTTTTTTTGTTTTAGGTTTTCCGTAAAATCTCAAAAAATCGGTAGAAGATCGGAAATTTCAAAATTTCTGATATATATTGCGTTCCAACGTTTCTGCAAATCAAAGTGAAAATATCGGAATCCGTGTTGATATTATCTGTTTCAAAGAGACGTAGAATTTGTTTTTTATTAATAAAATAAATTTTGTGACAACACAAAAATTTTAAATTATATGATTGGCTTTGTACAATAAGAAATATAACGTAAAATTATATGAATTCCATATACTAACCCATGGCAAAAGAATCCAACTACAATTTAAAAAACCGTTCTTAATCCACCTAGTGGTGTGATAATGCCTTTCTCTTCTTTCATAACAGTCTCATGAAAATACGTTTCATACATTTATTAAATAATTTTAGACGCCAATTGATTCAGATTGATTCGAGTAGTTCACGAAAGCATGCTTCAGTGTTTATGTCACACAGTCAGCATCATTTTTCCAAACTAGTGCTTGACATTTGCGTTGCCTATTTGTATGAGAACAGTGATGCTAATCTAAAAAACCCTTCTTTATCCACCTAGTGGTGTGATAATGCCACAGACTAACAGACAGGACACTCAAATTAGATTCTTCAATCATTTTAACGGTCATTTCGAATATTCCTTTATTTGGGACAGTACTCACATGTGTCATGATGGCGCCACGTTGCCCTATCAAAAACATCCTGTCTGTCATCTATACTGTGTTTTTTTTTTCATTTACCAACAGAGTTGCCATTCATGCAGAATTACCTGTAATGTATTGATTTGTATACGTCCATGCGAATTTCATGCAGAGTACAAATTTAATACATATTGCCAAAACTATATACAGAATTATGCCTACTTCTCATCCTCCAACGCAATACAAAATCGAACCCGTTTTGTTACAATATTTACTCGCTTCTGGTCTGCCGCCACTTAATTTCGGGTGAAAACTACCAACACAATAAAAAATAGTCTAGATGAACAACGTTGAGTCAAATAAATGGTTACCTTCCAACATCGCGAAAAAGTTAAATATATTATCAATAGAGTTACTATAATCAGAGTGGCGACAGCTGTTCGTTTGGAATGACAGCTACCAGTTCCAAACGAGCAAACGACCTGTCAATTCAATGTAAAGCTAATGGAATGTTTTTAATTGTTGCCAGCATTACGGATGAGATGTCGTCACTCTGGTTATAGGCACTCTAATTATCAACGTAATCAAAAAATTTATTGTGACGATTCATTTTCAAAAATTTTGATGAAATCAGGCATCCCTGCAAGCAGCTGATCGGTGTTGACAAACGAGGGGAAACCAACTAGTAAAACAACTTTTACGTAACACAAGGGGTGTACCGATAGTAAATAGTTAGCGCAGTACAATATAGGTGGAACTAGTGCATCACGAAAAATTATTTTTATAAGAATTTACTCATACTGTCATGTCTGTTAGTCTGTGATAATGCCTTTCTCTTCTTTCATAACAATCTCATGAAAATATGTTTCATACTTTTATTAGATAATTTTGGACACTAATTTTGACAACAATTGATTTAGATTGATTCGAGTCGTTCACAAAAGCAGGCTTCAGTGTTTATGTCACACAGTCAGCATCATTTTTCCAAACTAGTGCTTGACATTTGCGTTGCCTATTTGTATGAGAACAGTGATGCTAATCTAAAAAACCCTTCTTTATCCACCTAGTGGTGTGATAATGCCTTTCTCTTCTTTCATAACAATCTCATGAAAATATGTTTCATACTTTTATTAGATAATTTTGGACACTAATTTTGACAACAATTGATTTAGATTGATTCGAGTCGTTCACAAAAGCAGGCTTCAGTGTTTATGTCACACAGTCAGCATCATTTTTCCAAACTAGTGCTTGACATTTGCGTTGCCTATTTGTATGAGAACAGTGATACTAATCTAAAAAAAAATCGACTTTTTGGGACTTAGAAAAAATACGAAAATTTTTCAAAGTCCCAGAAAGTTGATTTTTTCAAAAATTTTTTTTTTAGATGACACTAAATTTCGATGTTTTATGCAGTTTTAAGAGTTTTGGCATCAAAAAAAATTTTCTATTTTGGAAATTTCGTGTACTCCCCCCTATGGTGCTTTTTCAAGATCGAAAATTGTCAAACTTTTACCACCGGGCAGCACCCCTTAAGCATGTCCGATTTAGGTCAAATTTTGCATGAAGGCTGTTTTCGAGGTGCTTAAACTTTTGAGCACTAGAACTTAACGAAAACAGAGGTGATCCCAAAATTTTGGCACCCTTATATGTTTTGTCGGTTACGTCACTTATGCCATCATATATCTGGAACAAAAAGTCACAACCATTTGATCTTCGAACTTGATCAATGGCCCGACAGTAGCTTTCAAACGAGCCCAAGTTTGTTAAAATCGGTTCAGCCATCTCTGAGAAAATTGAACGCGTTCAAATACAACGCTTTTTGTCGGTTACGTCACTTACACAATCATATCTCCGGAACCAAAAGTCACAGCCATTTGATCTTCGAACTTGATCAATGGCCCGACAGTAGCTTTCAAACGAGCCCAGGTTTGTTAAAATCGGTTTAGCCATCTCTGAGAAAATTGAGCGCGTTCAAATACAACGCTTTTTGTCGGTTACGTCACTTATACAATCATATCTCCGGAAACAAAAGTCACAGCCATTTGATCTTCGAACTTGATCAATGGCCCGCCAGTAGCTTCCAAACGAGCCCAAGTTTGTTAAAATCGGTTCAGCCATCTCTGAGAAAATTGAGCGCGTTCAAATACAACGCTTTTTGTCGGTTACGTCACTTATACAATCATATCTCCGGAACCAAAAGTCACAGCCATTTGATCTTCGAACTTGATCAATAGCCCGACAGTAGCTTTCAAACGAGCCCAAGTTTGTTCAAATCGGTTCAACCATCTCTGAGAAAATTGAGCGCGTTCAAATATCTTCGAAAAGTGCACATACATACACACACACACAGACATTTTCCGATCTCGACGAACTGAGTCGAATGGTATATAACACTATGGGTCTCCGAGGCTCCGTTCGAAAGTCGGGTTTTCCAGCAATTCTAATACCTTTCTATAGAGAAAGGCAAAAAGCCTTCTTAGTCCACTTAGTGAAATTTTCATATATCTTGAAAAATCACCATAGGGGGGAGTACATGAAATTTTCGAAATCGAAAAAAAAATTTTTGATGCCAAAAGGCTTAGAATTGCATGAAACGTCGAGATTTAGTGTCATCACGAAAAAATTTTTTTTTTTGAAAAAATCGACTTTTTGGGACTTAGAAAAAATATGAAAAGTCCCAGAAAGTTGATTTAAAAAAAAAAATTTTTTTTGAGATGACACTAAATTTCGATGTTTTATGCAGTTTTAAGAGTTTTGGCATCAAAAAAAATTTTCGATTTTGGAAATTTCATGTACTCCCCCCTATGGTGCTTTTTCAAGATCGAAAATTGTCAAACCTTTACCACCTTAAGCATGTCCGATTTAGGTCAAATTTTGCATGAAGGCTTTAATCAAGGTGCTTAAACTTTTGAGCACTAGAACTTTACGAAAATAGAGTTGATCCCAAAATTTTGGCACCCTTATAAATTAAAGAGCGGTAAAAATCAACATGTTTTGTCGGTTACGTCACTTATACCATCATATATCAGGAACCAAAAGCCACAACCATTTGATCTTCGAACTTGATCAATGGCCCGCCAGTAGCTTTCAAACGAGCCCAAGTTCGTTAAAATCGGTTCAGCCATCTCTGAGAAAATTGAGCGCGTTCAAATACAACGCTTTTTGTCGGTTACGTCACTTATACAATCATATCTCCGGAACCAAAAGTCACAGCCATTTGATCTTCGAACTTGATCAATGGCCCGCCAGTAGCTTTCAAACGAGCCCAAGTTCGTTAAAATCGGTTCAGCCATCTCTGAGAAAATTGAGCGCGTTCAAATACAACGCTTTTTGTCGGTTACGTCACTTATACAATCATATCTCCGGAACCAAAAGTCACAGCCATTTGATCTTCGAACTTGATCAATGGCCCGACAGTAGCTTTCAAACGAGCCCAAGTTTGTTCAAATCGGTTCAACCATCTCTGAGAAAATTGAGCGCGTTCAAATATCTTCGAAAAGTGCACATACATACACACACACACAGACATTTTCCGATCTCGTCGAGCTGAGTCGAATGGTATATAACACTATGGGTCTCCGAGGCTCCGTTCGAAAGTCGGGTTTTCCAGCAATTCTAATACCTCTCTATAGAGAAAGGCAAAACCCTTCTTAATCCACCTAGTGGTGTGATAATGCTTTTCTCTTCTTTCATAACAGTCTCATGAAAATATGTTTCATACATTTATTAAATAATTTTAGACGCCAATTGATTCAGATTGATTCGAGTAGTTCACAAAAACATGCTTCAGTGTTCATGTCACACAGTCAGCATCATTTTTCCAAACTAGTGCTTGACATTTGCGTTGCCTATTTGTATGAGAACAGTGGTGCTAATCTAAAAAACCCTTCTTAATCCACCTAGTGGTGTGATAATGCCTTTCTCTTCTTTCATAACAGTCTCATGAAAATATGTTTCATAGATTTATTAAATAATTTTAGACGCCAATTGATTCAGATTGATTCGAGTAGTTCACAATAGCATGCTTCAGTGTTTATGTCACACAGTCTGCATCATTTTTCCAAACTAGTGCTTGACATTTGCGTTGCCTATTTGTATGAGAACAGTGATGCTAATCTAAAAAAGCCTTCTTAATCCACCTAGTGGTGTGATAATGCCTTTCTCTTCTTTCATAACAGTCTCATGAAAATATGTTTCATACATTTATAAAATAATTTTAGACGTCAATTGATTCAGATTGGTTCGAGTAGTTCACAAAAGCATGCTTCAGTGTTTATGTCACACAGTCAGCATCATTTTTCCAAACTAGTGCTTGACATTTGCGTTGCCTATTTGTATGAGAACAGTGATGCTAATCGAAAAACGTCGGTTTTTCCAGCAATTCTAATACCTTTCTATAGAGAAAGGCAAAAAGCCTTCTTAGTCCACTTAGTGAAATTTCCATATATCTTGAAAAATCACCATAGGGGGGAGTACATGAAATTTTCGAAATCGAAAAAAAATTTTTGATGCCAAAAGGCTTAGAATAGCATGGAACGTCGAGATATAATGTCATCTCGAAAAAATTTTTTTTTGAAAATATCGACTTTTTGGGACTTAGAAAAAATATGAAAATTTTTCTAAGTCCCAGAAAGTTGATTTAAAAAAAAAAATTTTTTTTGAGATGACACTAAATTTCGATGTTTTATGCAGTTTTAAGAGTTTTGGCATCAAAAAAAATTTTCGATTTTGGAAATTTCGTGTACTCCCCCCTATGGTGCTTTTTCAAGATCGAAAATTGTCAGACCTTTACCACCGGGCAGCACCCCTTAAGCATGTCCGATTTAGGTCAAATTTTGCATGAAGGCTTTTTTCGAGGTGCTTAAACTTTTGAGCACTAGAACTTAACGAAAATAGAGGTGATCCCAAAATTTTGGCACCCTTATATATAAGAGCGGTAAAAATCAACGTGTTTTGTCGGTTACGTCACTTATACAATCATATATATGGAACCAAAAATCACAACCATTTGATCTTCGAACCTGATCAATGGCCCGACAGTAGTTTTCAAACGAGCCCAAGTTTGTTAAAATCGGATCAGCCATCTCTGAGAAAATTGAGCGCGTTCAAATACAACGCTTTTTGTCGGTTACGTCACTTATACAATCATATCTCCGGAACCAAAAGTCACAGCCATTTGATCTTCGAACTTGATCAATGGTCCGATAGTAGCTTTCAAACGAGCCCAAGTTTGTTAAAATTGGTTCAGCCATCTCTGAGAAAATTGAGCGCGTTCAAATACAACGCTTTTTGTCGGTTACGTCACTTATACAATCATATCTCCGGAACCAAAAGTCACAGCCATTTGATCTTCGAACTTGATCAATGGCCCGACAGTAGCTTTCAAACGAGCCCAAGTTTGTTAAAATCGGTTCAGCATTTGATTGATCGCTTTTTGTCGGTTACGTCACTTATACAATCATATCTCCGGAACCAAAAGTCACAGCCATTTGATCTTCGAACTAGATCAATGGCCCAACAGTAGCTTTCAAACGAGTCCAAGTTTGGTCAAATCGGTTCAGCCATCTCTGAGAAAATTGAGCGCGTTCAAATATCTTCGAAAAGTGCACACACATACACACACACTCACACACACATACATACATACACACAGACATTTTCCGATCTCGACGAACTGAGTCGAATGGTATATAACACTATGGGTCTCCGAGGCTCCGTTCGAAAGTCGGTTTTTCCAGCAATTCTAATACCTTTCTATAGAGAAAGGCAAAAAATATTACTTGATTTTTGTTTTACAAGCAAACAAAAACCTATTGTCCTAGTGCTAGTTGGGACGTTAAACAGAGGAAGCACTATGATCCTCCGGCGAGACGTGTAGGCCTAATAAGCCGCCCATAAAACATTTATTACGAATAATACAGGAAAGAATACGACCCGGAACAATCGGCCTAGATCCATGCTATGAAATAAGGACCACGATTGGAAACATGAAACATGGAACTGCAAGTCGCTAGGTTTTGCCTTTTTCTATAGAAAGGTATTAGAATTGCTGGAAAAACCGACTTTCGAACGGAGCCTCGGAGACCCATAGTGTTATATACCATTCGACTCAGTTCGTCGAGATCGGAAAATGTCTGTGTGTGTGCGTATGTGTGTATGTGTGTGTGTATGTGTGGGTACACTTTTCGAAGATATTATAACGCGCTCAATTTTCTCAGAGATGGCTGAACCGATTTTAACAACCTTGGACTCGTTTGAAAGCTACTGTTGGGCCATTAATCAAGTTCGAAGATCAAATGGCTGTGACTTTTGGTTCCGGAGATATGATTGTATAAGTGACGTAACCGACAAAAAGCGTTGTATTTGAACGCGCTCAATTTTCTCAGAGATGGCTGAACCGATTTTAACAAACTTAGACTCGTTTGAAAGCTACTGTTGGGCCATTAATCAAGTTCGAAGATCAAATGGCTGTGACTTTTGGTTCCGGAGATATGATTGTATAAGTGTCGCTCAATTTTCTCAGAGACGGCTGAACCGATTTTAACGAACTTGGGCTCGTTTGAAAGCTACTGGCGGGCCAAGTCAAGTTCGAAGATCAAATGGCGGTGACTTTTGGTTCCTAAGATATGATTGTATAAGTTACGTAACCGACAAAAAGCGTTGTATTTGAACGCGTTCAATTTTCTCAGATATGGCTTAACCGATTTTAACAAACTTGGGCTCGTTTGAAAGCTACTGTCGGGCCATTGATCAAGTTTATAAATCAAATTTTTGTGACTTTTGGTTCCTGATATATGATGGTATATGTGACGTAACCGACAAAACACGTTGATTTTTACCGCTCTTATGTATATAAGGGTGCCAACATTTTGGGATCACCTTTATTTTCGTCAAGCTCTAGTGCTCAAAAGTTCAAGCACCTCTAAAAAAGCCTTCATGCAAAATTTGAGCTAAATCGGACATGCGTAAGGGGTGCTGCCCGGTGGTAAAGGTTTGACAATTTTTGATCTTGAAAAAGCACCATAGGGGGGAGTACATGAAATTTCCAAAAACGATAATTTTTTTTGATGCCAAAACTCTTAAAACTGCATAAAACATCGAAATTTAGTGTCAGGTCAAAAAAAATTTTTTATTTTGAAAAAATCAACTTTCTGGGACTATTTGATTTTCATATTTTTTCTAAGTCCCAAAAAGTCGATTTTTTCAATTTTTTTTTAGGTGACACTAAATCTCGACGTTTCATGCAATTCTAAGCATTTTGGCATCAAAATTTTTTTTTCGATTTCGAAAATTTCATGTACTCCCCTGTATGGTGATTTTTCAAGATATATGAAAATTCCACTAAGTGGACTGAGAAGGTTTTTGTTAGATTAGCATCACTGTTCTCATACAAATAGGCAACGCAAATATCAAGCACTAGTTTGGAAAAATGATGCTGACTGTGTGACATAAGCATGCTTTTGTGAACTACTCGAATCAATCTGAATCAATTGGTGTCAAAATTGGTATCCGAAATTATTCAATAAAAGTATGAAATATATTTTCATGAGACTTTTATGAAAAAAGAGAAACACCACTGGGTGGATTAAGAATGTTTTTTTTTCAAGGTGAAATGCATTTACGCACGGAGTGTGGGACTCTCCACAGGACTACCCAACTGTTGATTGGAACTATCTTGGATCTCCAACCCTACCTTCCCGGCACCACCGCAAGGTATTACTTCGGGGTGGGAGGCTAGTGGTGCTCACAGCACCCTCCCCAGATTTATTCAGAATGGGGATCAAAAGTCGCTACGTTTCGCAGGCTGCGACAGGACAATATACGACGAACTAAATCCCCGCAACTTCGACGTCGTAGCGCTGCAGGAGCTTTGTTGGACGGGACAGAAGGTGTGGATAAGCGGACATCTAGCGGCTACCTTCTACCAAAGCTGTGGCACAACGAACGAGCTGGGAACTGGCTTTATAGTGCTCGACCTCCAAGAAGTCGAGGAGATTGTAAGCCGGTTGAAAAATAATAAGGTTGCTTGCGTTGACCAACTACCAAGCGAGCTACTAAGACACGGTGGTAATGCACTAGTGAAAGCACTGCACTGGGTCGTTACCAAGATCTGGGAGAACGAGAGTTTACCGGAGGAATGGATAGAAGGAATCATGTGTCCCATCTACAAAAAGGGCGCCATCCGCCTGGTGTTGCAAAAGTGCCGCAAATACAATGTGCACACACATCACTTATTCATCGATTTCAAATCAGCCTACGAAACAATCGATCCAGATCACCTATGGAAAATCATGCACGACTACGGATTTCCGAACAAACTGATACGATTGGTCAAGGTTACGATGGATCGAGTGATGTGCGTTGTTCGAGTATCGGGGATGAACTCGAGTCCCTTTGAAACTTGCAGAGGGCTACGGCAAGGTGATGGTCTTTCGTGTCTGCTATTCAACATTGCTTTGGAGGGTGTGATAAGAAGAGCGAAGATAGACAAGAGTGGCACGATTTTCAGAAAGTCCGTCCAGCTACTTGGTGTCATTGATGATATTGACATTATAGCACGCAACTTTGAGAAGATGGAAGATACATACATCGGACTAAAAGCTGAGGCCAAGCGGATCCGACTAGACATCAATGTATCAAAGACAAAGTACATGAAAGGCAGGGGCTCGAGAGAAGATAACAGCAGCCACCCATTACGAGTTCTGATAGGTGGTGATGAAATCTACATGGTCGACGGGTTCGTGTACTTGGGCTCACTGCGGACTGCCCATAATGACACCAGCAGAGAAATTCAGAGACGCATATTGTCAGGAAATAGTGCTTACTTTGGACTGCGCAGGACGCCGGCGTACAAAGTTAACTATCTTCAAAACGCTGATTAGACCGGTTAGCCTCTACGGGCACGAGTCCTGGACAATACTTGCGGAGGATCAACGCGCACCAGGTGTTTTTGAACGGAAAGTGTTGCGAACCATCTTCGGCTGAGTGCGGATGGAAGACGGTTCGTGGAGAAAGCGAATGAACCATGAACTGCACCAGTTGCTGGGAGAGCTAACCCCCGTCCAAGCGGCCAAGGTCGGCGGTTACGGTGGGCCGGGCATGTTGTTAGAATGTCGGAGAACAACCCGGTTAAAATGATTCTCGATAATGATCCAACCGGTATAAGAAGAAGAGGCGCGCAGCGGGCAAGATGGATCGATCAAATTGAGGACGCCCTGCGGACCCTTCACAGCTACCGAGGCTGGCGGGGAACAGCCATGAACTGAGTTGAATGGAGACGAGTCCTGTATACAGCATAGACCCGCGTGGTCTACGACTGAAAGAATAAGAGAGTAAGTAAGAACAAAAACATATATTTTAAATTTTCCGCTATCCTAAACGACATCAATTATAATCGATAGAATATTAAAATTTAAATACCACAAACTTAGAATTATTTTGGAATGTATAGAATTCGAAAATTATTTAAATTTTCTATTAGTAAACAATTCAGAAAAAGTAGAATTCCGAATTTAGCACAAAAAATCAGTGTTATCTACAAAATGGAACAGTTCTCAAATCGGTTTGGCCATCTTTCTCAGTGAAGTGAGTTCCACTATTTCAGGTACTTATAAAACTTGAATCACCCCGAATATTGGCTTTGCAGCAGCCTTTGCGATTAGCACCAACCAACCAATCTATTTTCAGCTTACAGTTGTTTTCGTCTCGAAAAACAACCTCTACGTTTGAATGCTTTTTACTGAATGAAACTTTACACATAGGTTATCAGAACTAATTGGCTCAAGTGGCATGTTTCCCTAGTTATTTGGAGATTTGTGCCTTGCCGTAGCTTCTCATCAACTTCCTGATGGGAAGTAAAGAATGAAAGGAACATGGAAGGGAATTGGGAATTGGGTGAGGTGGAAAAACAGCACAAAACATAAAGAAATAAATCGTCCTGCATCCTCGAAAGGATACTGAATGATCTGCAGGTGCCAGAATGCACGGTTGATAAAACCTCCAACCACTGAGAGGCCTTAGAGATTTTACAAAAGCGACATCATTCTGCATTCCCGGAAGAATTCAGAACGATTTCTTCCCGAATATGCACTTGAATGAATTTAACACTTTAGAAGATAAAAATACCTTATTTTCATATATAGCTAATAAATGACTTACATGATACGAGTAATTTTCAACGAAAAATTCCATTGTTTGAGCATAACTTAAAAAATTAAAAAATATATCTCCTCAGCATTTTTTTTATAAAAATGCTCGAAAATATTTTCCTTCAAATACAAGAAACGGATTTTTTTTCGTTTGCATCAATGTTGGATATAGCAGTTTAAAAATAACCTGTTTTTGAAATAGTTTTGCTCATAACTTCGGTTTAGCAAAAGCTACCTGCATGCGCCAGTCATTAAAAAATTGGTTTTAACAAACTCTAAAAGATGTTCAAAGATACCTAAAATAAAAGACGTCACGCATTTTTTGGCAATTTTTGACTCCCCACCCTCGCTTTGTCACAAATTGTCACTGAAACAAACCCCCCCTATCCCCCCTATGTCACATGTCACGAATTCAAAATAAATAAAATTCATCTCAATACACACTCAATATGTATGACAAACCATACAAATATGAGGGAAAAATCGATTTATTACATGCTGTCATTAGATTAAAAAATATCCTCAAAACTACATAGCCATTGAAATTATTTTATTAATGTTAACTATATAATTTAACAAAAGTATTTGATTGATTAAATTAATTCTTTAGCTAAGGAGTAATATTTCCTTAGTGTAGCATACAGGGCTGAGAAAATAAAGATCAAAACCTTATCAAATCGAAATAACTACCGAAGAAGATCGCTTGCGATCTATGCCAATAAAGATCACTTCTGATCTGATCTTTTCAAGATCAGTTGACCAGTGATCTTTAAATCACATCAATCAAAATCGGTACTGATATTCCGTCACACAAAATCGGTAGTGATTTTGAGCTAAAATGATTCTTGATTCATGTAAGCTGAATTATTGGATGATTCGATCATCTTTGATCTTGGTGGAGGAAAACCACATATGATCAAGATAAGACATGACATGATCTAAGTCTGAGATCGTTGATCCCCCGCTGAGAGGTGTGAAAATTGGTATAAACAGCAATCCTACAGGAATTTGTAACTAAGGATAACGCGTGTCAATGAGACTTTTCCAAAATCATGGAACATTGTCAATTTTGTATCTTTGGGAAATGCTCCTTATCATCAGAGTTGGGGAAATACCAGTTTCGTTACGGCACGGTTTAGGTAGTTATTCTTTCAGTCGTAGACCAAGCGGGTCTCTGCTGTATACAGGACTCGTCTCCATTCAACTCGATTCATGGCTATTCGCCGCCAGCCTCGGTAGCGGCAAAGGGTCCGCAGGTCGTCCTCAATTTGATCGATCCATCTTGCCGTTGTGCGCCTCTTTTTCTTATACCAGTTGGATCATTATCGAGGATCATTTTAACCGGGTTGTTCTCCGACATTCTAACAACACGCCCGGTCCACCGTAACCACCCGACCTTGGCCGACCCGACGAGGGTTGGCCCTCCCAGCAACTGGTGCAGTTTATTGTTCATTCGCCTTCTCCATGTACCGTCTTCCATTCGCACTCCGCCAAAGATGGTTCGCAATACCTTCCGTTCAAAAACACCTAGTGCGCGTTGATCCTACACAAGCATTGTCCAGGACTCGTGCCCGTAGAGGCTAACCGGTCTAATCAGCGTTTTGTAGATAGCTAACTTCGTACGAAGGCGAATTTTGCACGATCGAAGCTTCCTGCGCAGTCCAAAGTAAACACGATTTCCTGACAACATGCGCCTCTGAATTTCTTTGCTGGTGTCATTATCGGCAGTCCGCAGTGAGCCCAAGTACACGAACTCGTCGACCATGTAGATTTCATCACCACCTATCAGAACTCGTAATGGGTGGCTGTCATTATCTTCTCTCGAGCCCCTGCCTTTCATTTACTTTGTCTTTGATACATTGATGTCTAGTTGGATCCGCTTGGCCTCAGCTTTTAGTTCGATGTATGTATCTTCCATCTTCTCAAAGTTGCGTGCTATAATGTCAATATCATCAGCGAAACCAAGTAGCTGGACGGACTTTCTGAAAATCGTGCCACTCGTGTCTATCCTCGTTCTTCTTATCACCCATCACTTATCAGGCCATCACCTTGCCGTAGCCCTCTGCAAGTTTCGAAGGGACTCGAGTTTATCCCCGATACTCGAACAACGCACATCACTCGATCCATCGTTGCCATGATCAATCGTATCAGTCGTCGCGATGATTTTTCATAGGTAGATTCTTGTTTCGTAGGCTGATTTGAAATGGATGAATAAGTGATGTGTGGGCACATTGTATTCGCGGCACTTTTGCAACACCTGGCGGATGGCGAACACTTGGTCCGTGGTAGCGCGTTCGCCCATAAATCCTGCCTGATATTGTCCCACGAATTCGTTTGCAATCGGTGAAAGTCGACGGCATAATATTTGGGAGAGTACCTTGTAGGCGGCGTTCAGCAGAGTGATTGTGCGGTAATTGCAGCAATCCAGCTTGTCGCCCTTTTTGTAGATGGGACACATGATTCCTTCTATTCATTCCTCCGGTAAACTCTCGTTCTCCCAGATCTTGGTAACGACCCAGTGCAGTGCTTTCACTAGTGCATTACCACCGTGTCTTAGTAGCTCGCTTGGTAGTTGGTAAACTCCGGCAGCCTTATTATTTTTCAACCGGCTTATCACCTCCTCGACTTCTTGAAGGTCTGGGACCGGCAGTGTATCGTCCTTCGCACGCGTTCCCAAGTTCGTTATCGCGCCGCCACTTTCGTATTCCGCCACATTGCCATTAAGGTGCTAGTCAAAATACTGCAGCCACCTGTCGATCACCTCACAGTGGCTCGTGAGCAGATTCCTGTTGGTGTCCTTGCACATATCGGCCTGTGGCACATGGCCTCTGCGTGAACGGTTCACCTTGTCGTAGAACTTCCTTGTGTCATTAGCACGGAACAGCTGTTCCATCGCTTCGCGATCTCGGTCTTACTGTTGGCGCTTTTTTTCTACGGAATACCGAGTTTAGTCGGTTCCGTGGCTGTCTGCATCGCTCCTCATTTGCTCTCGTCCGGTGTTGCTGCTTGCTCGCCCAAGCTTTATTCTTCTCGGCCACTAACTGTTCACATTCGTCGTCGAACCAGTCGTTCCTTACTTTTGAAGCCGCCGTACCTAGCGTTGCTGATGCAGTGTTACCTATGGCAGAACGAATGTCTCTCCAGCCATCTTCAAGAGTAGTTGCACCAAACTGCTCTTCCGTTTGTAGTGCCACTGCCAACTGCTGCGCGTAATCTTGAGCTACTCCAGCATCCCGGAGCCGCGCGATGTTAAACTGCGACGTTCGGCTTCGACGTTTGGTAGCCACCGTCGAAAGTTTTGAGCGCATGCATACAACAACGAAGTAGTGGTCCGAATCTATATTCGCAATGCGGTAGGTGCGAACATTGTTGATGTCTGAGAAAAATTTTCGGTTTGTTGGTCAGGTGATCTCCAGGTAGCTGTGTGGATATCCTTGCGGGGAAAGAAGGTGTTTCTGACTACCATTCCTCGGTTTCCTAGTTTCAACATATATTCTCGTTTGATACATCCCATGTTCGATTTCGCAATCGTTGTTTCATTCGCAATAAAATGAACACAGGATAAGAGAAATAAATTGTAGATGAAAGTTCCATGATAATAATAAGTTTGGATTGTAATCACATTGCACAGTGGTCCAGGAAGCAAAATTAGCAGGAAACAATTGTTTACGCTTTTATTATTGGCCTCAGAGATTTGAATTCTTCGGCACATTAGTTCCACTTAATAAACTACGTCTTTCGGCCATAGTGGTTTTAGGGTGGTCCTAAAACCAACTATGAATTGAAAAATTATTTCAAAATCTGGTTGAGATAGAACAATGCATCCTTCCACAATAATTTAGAATAATCAATTTAAGGCAAGTTAGTCGAATATATTGGTTGTGTATCTCGAACCGTTTCTATATTAGAACAATTAACATATCCTTAGTTAGGGTGCTTCTTAAAAAAACAGTTTTTAATCAATAACTTTTTCATTTGAATTTTCTCAATAAAGTAATGTTCTAAGAAATTCAGGAGCCTAAAAAGACGCAACTTTAAGTGGAAGAAGATATTTTTTATAATACCTGGTTCAATAGTTATGTGAGATTTTAACAATAAAATACGCCTTTTTTAAATAACGGTTTCTAAAAATGGGGCAATCCGAAAAAAAAATCTTTGATCGCATTTTATAGCTTGTACTTTTTTATATAATGTGAGAAAAATTGGAAAACAGTTATTTTTCTATCTCATTTAAATCATAACTTCGTGCAAGTATTTTTGTACGTTATCATATAACATCTAGCTTAGTAATATACAAAGGAGTGTTAGAAAAAGGAATTGATAATGTATTTTCATAACAAACATTTAAAATCTATTCTTTGGACATTTGTGGTACGTATAGTAAGATGTACCTTTTAAACTTTTTAGCTTTCTCATTAAAAAAGGTTTTACAATCACTGTGAAAACTGATTTCTGAACAGAGGTCCGTAAAGCCGAATATCATATACCAACCAAAAGTGTTTGTCTTTGTCACATTTTTGCGCACGAATTTTTTTCGGAGATGGTTCAACTGATTTTTACAAACTCAGTTTTAATGGGGATCTCAGAGAAATCTCCTAATTTTCATTTCATTTATATTCATGGTGAAAACCGTCAACAAATCAATTTCCTAGTGTTTCTTATAAGTGGTAATGCAAGGGAAGGGGATTTTTCTAAACTACTTAGTAAAATTAATTGGAACAATAAGGATATTAACAAGTATCATATTACAATATTAGATGCCGCGTATTTTCTGGAAAGAAAACTTTGTTAGTATTTTTGTTTGTTTTGTTTTTCAGAGAAATTACGACATCGGAAGTCATTAGAAGCCTTAAGAACAGATCATCTAAGTTGACCTGTCTGTTGAATTTTACCTAAATCTTCGAATGCATTTGTTTCTCGTTTCTGCTGCTTCTTCTAAGAACATTCCAATTGGAAGAATTACATATTGTACAATAGTCATTCCATGCACGAGTAATTTGTGTACAGTTGGTGACAAAGCGTACCAACCATATATATACTGAAAGACACCACATCGATCTCCATTTGGTGTTAAGTTAATTAGTGATAGTATAACATAAAATCTTTCCCATATATCTTGATCCAGTCCTGTAATTTTAGCAACTCTTCTTTCAAAAAAACCGCCTCGCAACATTACCGCTGTTTCCTCCCCCTTGCCGATGTTCACTGATTCGTAGACCTTGCTCTTGATTATTTTTCTTTGAAATGTTCCACTTTGGTTTCTCTAAGCACAAACGATAAGAAATCTCGAGAAGCGACTCCATAGTGCGAATATACGCATGAAGCGGAGAGAGTCCAAATTGGTACTGAATTGCCAAAACTTATGAAACTGACATGAAGACAAAACGCAAAACTAACCTGACGCCACACTTGCTCAGTTCAAATAATCGTGTTTTTTATTCAGAGTAAGGTTCATCTGAACTGTCCGGCAAACTGAACGTGTATGGGCCGCTTTAGGTTTTACACGAACATAACATAATCACATACACTACGCTGAATGAACATCATTTGACAGATAACGGTGTTATTGTATATTTGAGCATCGGTATATGTTAAACAAAAACTTGATTCATCATGAAGTTGTGATGTGATCTTGTAAAACTTAATTCTTTTTTTTTCACCGCAGTCAATCTCAAACGAATGAACACGCTTTAACAATTCAGTACTGTCACGTGTTTTTCTCGCGCAAAACGGAACTTTTAACGACTTTTTCGTAGTTGAGCCCATGGTATGAAAGCGGGGTAACCTTGATAAAATGTACTTTTCTTTACGTTTCGTCTTAGAGTCGTCAGTTCAGAGCAGTTCAAATTGAACTGCTTAATGCAAACTTAAACATCTCAGCAAAGTCTTTGCTGACATGCCGAACGGAAACGTGATTTTCGGCTAATACTGGCCGATTCAGGTATGGTCATTCGGTGCCAATTAATAAGTGTTTTGCAAATAGCATTAACTTTACGTCTGCATAACGGTGCAAGTTGAACTGTTTAAGTTTGCATTAGGCAGTTCAATTTGAACTGTTCTGCACTGACGAGTCTAAGACGAAACGAAAGGAAAAGTGAAAAAGGTTATGTGCCCTAAGCACAAACTAAGGTTAACCCCTAAATGACTTGTTAGAATTGTTCAAATAAAATATTCTTCACTATCATGCTATATGATAACGTACAAAAATACTTGCACGAATTTATGATTGATATGAGATAGAAAAAGAACTGTTTTCCTATTTTTCTCACATTATATAAAAAAAGTACAAGCTATCAAATGCAATCAAATTTTTTTTTCGGATTGCCCCATTTTTAGAAACCGTTATTTAAAAAAGGCGTATTTTATTGTTAAAATCTTACATAACTATTGAACCAGGTATTATAAAAAATATCTTCTTCCAATAAAAGTTGCGGCTTTTTAGGCTCCTGAATTTCTTAGAACATTACTTTATTGAGAAAATTGAAATGAAAAAGTTATTGAATAAAAACTCAAAAAACGCTTTTTGACATGAATTTAATTTATGGAAGTAACAAGAGCACAAGGTTTGTGCACACAGCAGGCGCGTTTGATTTGCCATTGCAAAACCTGCACTCCTCCAGAGTAAATGTGAATAGTAAACAAAAATCAAAATAATAACAAATTTTACCAACATATTTTGTCTTGATGTTCCTGTGCTGTCTTAGCAATATTTTTTTGATATTTCATCGAAGGAATATTCTTGATAGATTAGACAATATATATTTAGCATCAAAAATTGTAAATATATCTTATTTCTTTATTGATGAGGCATGCCAATTTCATTAAGGGCTGAGGCCAGTGTGTTTTAGAATGATTTAGAGGGCTATTTTCACGCTTCAAATCTGATTTTACCCGGTGAACGACCGTAACTAGGTTAAAACCGGGTATAAATAAACGATATAATAATAATCATAAATCTGATTTTCTCAGAAACGGTGATGAATATAAAAAAAACCCAACTGGCAATTTCTTAGAAAATTAGTTTAGATTATTCTGTGAAAATTTCAGAATGATTCATTGAATTTAGTGGCCGGGAAAGTCTTTTTTTCAGAAAGAAGCATAGCTGTAAACGGCAAATTTCAACTTGTTCATTGAATATCTCGCCTTCAAAAGCATGAATCAAAAATCTATCCTGACAATGTCTAGATATTTTAATTTAGATGCGATTAGTGCATAAAAATACGGGTGTGTAATGTCAGAGACATAACTGGATGTCGTGAATACGAATGAAACTGACACGATTTCTTTACACTTTCGAATTCGAATTGATAGTTGATCGATTGCGTGAATTGCGAAACTTTCCCCCTTTTCACTACTAAACTTTTCAACGAGTTTTGACGTCGATTATCTCATTTCGGTTTTGCATATTTCATTGAAAGAAACTATTAAGATGCTGTACAGGATTCATTTCTGACTTTTAGAAGGACCAAGTTGTGGAATTCTCTAGGATATTTAGCACAGTTCGGAACATTTATCTCGAACGATTTTCGCACAGCGAAAAGTGCACGAACCAAATCAAACTATTTTGGATTTTCACTAAACTGATGATTTCTACCTTCGAATTTCAAAGAAGTAATCTTAATAGTTCTTTAGATAACATTTAGTGCCATTAGAAGTGCTGATTTTATATAATGTTGTCCACTTTTCGTTTCTTGTTTTCTTTCTCTCCAATGCAGCTGATGCAATCGTTCTTGCTTGAATTGAAACTAGTCTTTCGTACAAACAGACACATCCGCACGCAGTGTCAAATGATGCGAAACTGGTTTGATGCGTCTTCTCGCCTCGACGACCGGAATGCAAATGAGAACTACGACCTGAGCGTTTGAGGTTTGGCACCACGCAAAAGGTCTGCTCTCATTAATGACGACCGCTGCTCCCGACGACTGAAGTCCAAATGAGAGCACGACCTAAGCGTTTGAGGCTTTATACTACGCAAAAGGTCTGCTTTCATCGACGACTGCTCCACCTGACGATTGAAGTCCAGATGAGAGCACGATCTAAGCGTTTGAGGCTTTATACTACGCAAAAGGTCTGCTTTCATCGACGACTGCTCCACCTGACGATTGAAGTCCAAATGAGAGCATGACCTGAGCGTTTGAGGTTTGGCACCACGCAAAAGGTCTGCTTTCATCGACGACTGCTCCACCTGACGATTGAAGTCCAAATGAGAGCACGACCTAAGCGTTTGCGGCTTTATACCACGCAAACGGTCTGCTTTCATCGACGACTGCTCCACCTGAAGATTGAAGTCCAAATGAGAGCAGGAACTAAGCGTTTGAGGCTTTATACCACGTAGAAGGTCTGATTTCATCGACGACTGCTCCACCTGACGATTGAAGTCCAAATGAGAGTACGACCTGAGCGTTTGAGGTTTGGCACCACGCAAAAGGTTTGCTTTCGTCGACGACTGCTCCACCTGACGATTGAAGTCCAAATGAGAGCACGACCTAAGCGTTTGAGGCTTTATACCACGCAAAAGGTCTGCTTTCATCGACGACTGCTCTACCTGACGATTGAAGTCCAAATGAGTGCACGACCTAAGCGTTTGAGGCTTTATACCACGCAAAAGGTCTGCTTTCATCGACGACTGCTCCACCTGACGATTGAAGTCCAAATGAGAACACGACCTAAGCGTTTGAGGCTTTATACCACGCAAAAGGTCATCGACGACTGCTCCACCTGACGATTGAAGTCCAAATGAGAGTACGACCTGAGCGTTTGAGGTTTGGCACCACGCAAAAGGTTTGCTTTCGTCGACGACTGCTCCACCTGACGATTGAAGTCCAAATGAGAGCACGACCTAAGCGTTTGAGGCTTTATACCACGCAAAAGGTCTGCTTTCATCGACGACTGCTCTACCTGACGATTGAAGTCCGAATGAGAGTACGACCTAAGTGTTCGAGGCTTTATACCACGCAAAAGGTCTGCTTTCATCAACGACTGCTCCACCTGACGATTGAAGTCCGAATGAGAGCACGACCTAAGCGTTTGAGGCTTTATACCACGCAAAAGGTCTGCTTTCATCGACGACTGCTCCACCTGACGATTGAAGTCCGAATGAGAGCACGACCTAAGCGTTTGAGGCTTTATACCACGCAAAAGGTCTGCTTTCATCGACGACTGCTCCACCTGACGATTGAAGTCCAAATGAGAGCACGAACTAAGCGTTTGAGGCTTTATACCACGCAAAAGGTCTGCTTTCATCGACGACTGCTCCACCTGACGATTGAAGTCGGAATGAGAGCACGACCTAAGCGTTTAAGACTTTATACCACGCAAAAGGTCTGCTTTCATCGACGACTGCTCCACCTGACGATTGAAGTCCGAATGAGAGCACGACCTAAGCGTTTGAGGATTTATACCACGCAAAAGATCTGCTTTCAAAGACGACTGCTCCACCTGATGATTGAAGTCAAAATGAGAGCACGAACTAAGCGTTTGAGACTATATACCACGCAAAAGGTCTGCTTTCAACGACGACTGCTCCACCTGACGATTGAATTCCAAATGAGAGCACCACCTAAGGGTTTTAAGCTTTATACCACGCAGAAGGTGCACTCTCCGAAGCTGCTGGTCCCACGACGTCTGCTTGCATCCAACGCACAAGAAGAAATGATCGAATTTCGCATTTTTTTTGCATAAATATCTGTTTATTAATCTTATTTTTGTGTATTACATCAACATTTTACAGTACAAGTGGCCTTTCGTCTTTGTTGTTCATACGATTCGTTATTAATATTAGGTGTTTTAGTTACTCTTGTTTTACATACTAATGTTTAATCATAATATTTATTTTAATTATTTATAAAATGTCTACCTACTTATAACTATCCCTAACCTAATACGTACAAATTTTGAATTATTTGTATTTCAGAGATTGAGCACATCTCTTCAAATTTCGTGCAGTATTGTTCCAAATTTTGTTCTAGTATATCCAGTGAGGCCATCTCATGTACTTCACTAGTCCTTGTCCAAGGGGGTAGATTTAGAATCATCTTTAAGATCTTACTTTGAATGCGCTGAAGCCTAAGTTTGTGTGTTCGTGCACAACCCCGTCAAACAGGGACTGCGTATTCAATTGCGGGGTAGATGATTTGCTTATAGACAGCCATCTGATTCTTCAGGCATAGTTTAGATGTTCTACAAATCAGCAGATACAGAGACCTAATGAGTATGCTGCATTTTTGAACGATTTTGTCAACATGTGACCTGAATATCAGATGTCTGTCAAAGGTGAGTCCTAAATAGATAACTTCATCGGACCATTGAATGACCTCATCACCGAATCGTATTCTACATTCGTCTGATGGAACAAGTTTTGGAGATCTTGAATGTGGAAACAAGATGACCTGAGTTTTTGCTGCATTGATCACAATTTTCCAGCTTGTAAAATATTCCGTTAAAGCGTCCAGACCTGTCTGTAGTTTATTCTTCAGAGCATTAATGACACGACCTTTGTAAAGAATGGCAGTATCATCAGCAAATTGTGACAGAACACCACCACCTGGAAGAGGTGGGATGTCTGATGTGAAAATGTTGTATAGAATGGGACCTAGGATACTTCCTTGGGGTACACCAGCAGGAATAGTAAATCTTTCTGAAAGTGCATTATTCAGAGAAACCTGGAATGCTCTATCTGCAAGATAATTTTTGATAATTTTAATAAGATACATGGGAAAATTATACCGATGCAGTTTGAACACCAGTCCATCGTGCCACACATTATCGAATGCCTTTTCAATATCCAATATTGCCATGGCAGTCGTTTTGGACACTGATTTGTTTTGCTGGATGACGTTGTTAACCCTCGTGAGTTGGTGGATGGTGGATCTTCCTTTCCGGAACCCAAACTGTTCTTCCAGAAATATATCCTGTTCATCTGCGAAAGCAAGAATTCGCCTTTGTATTGACTTTTCAAACAGCTTGGATATGGCAGAGAGTAAGCTGATGGGCCGATAGCTCTTGGAAAAGGAAGGATCTTTCCCCGGTTTCAAAACTGGGATAACTTTAGCTAACTTCCACTTTGAAGGGAAGTAACCAAGCTCCCAGCACCTGTTAAAAATTTTAGCTATGAAGACAAATGAGCGAATACTCAAATGTTTCAGTGCAATGTTAAATGTGTTGTCAAAACCGGGGGCCTTCATATTTTTGGATTTTTCACAAAAGCCATCAGCTCATTCGCAGTGACTCAGGAACCAAGCTGTCTGATTGGTCAACCTCAGCTACGCTATCAGCAACGGCTCTTTCATATGGACTAACAATGTTAAGTCCTAAATTGTGAGAACACACAAACTGCTGGCCTAGCGCATTTGCCTTCTCTACTGGTGTGATTAAAGGTATTCCTTCAGCTGCGTCCTGGGGTGACATCAGAGGAGGAATAGGCTTCGGTTTTTTCTTAAGCACCTTCGTTAAGGACCAGAAGGGCTTTGAATGTGGGAGAATATCTCGAAGCTTTTGCTGGAAGTTCCTGTTGCGAAGCTTAGATATCCTTTCCTGGATTATCCTAGTTAAGTTGTTAAAGGTAGTCTTCCTATCTAGGATGCCAGTTCTTTGATACTGCCTGCGGTAGATATTCCGAAGTCGGATGAGTTTCTTGGTGACACTGTCGATTTGAAGAGATGAACTCGGCATATGTTGTACTGGAACCGTCCTATCACGAGCGACTGTGATTGAATGCTGGAAGGAAGATAGGGCTACATCGATTTCCATCGGGGAATCAAGTGGCAAATCGATATTAATAAGTTGGTCGGCGATATTTTGAAATTGGACCAAATCGGTGCGATAATAGTTCCTCCGAGGTTGAATAGGCTGTTTCTGGTGAAGATCCAAACGTCAATATTACTGGAAAGTGGTCAGAAGATAGCTCGTAGAAGACAACCAGAGAGCTGTCTATGGCGATGTTGCTGATGAATATATCCAAAATGGAATGAACTCCCAATCTGGAAACTCGCGTTGGTTGATCCGGAGCGAAGATGTTGTATTGTCCAGCTTCGTAATCTTCGGCAAGTACAAATCCGTTTCGATTCTATCTTCTGTTACCCCACAGCTCATGCCGTGCGTACAGGTCCCCAGCAATGATGAATTTGTTCTGTCGTCGAGTGAGCATAGCCAGATCTCGCTTCAATGATGCACACGTACCATCTCGAAGATTGGTTTGTTTGGGGCAGTACGCTGCAATGATGATGATGGGTCCCATCGTCGTTGTAATTACAATTCCGATGGCTTTTATGAGTTGCAATTTAAAGGCTGACAGAAGCCTGTGCTGAATGGATCGTTTAATGGCAATGGCAACTCCCCCTCCTCTGGTAGTTGCCCTGTCGAGCCTGTGAATATCCTGTAATTAAAAAAAAAATTCAGGTTTAAGATGAGTTTCAGTTAAAATAGCAATATCGGAATTCTTCTCTTGAAGAAAGTCGGACAATTCAGCAGTTTTGCTCCTGAGTGAGCAAGCATTCCAATTTACTATAACCAACTCATTATATTGCATATTCGATGATGAATTTGTCTAAGGCGTTGATTTGATCTAACCGCGTTCTGCAGTTTTGTAGTTTTGTTGTCATTGTTTCAAAAATGACGATCAGTTGTTCAGCAGATAATAAATCACCAGAGTCATCCTTTGCTTGTGGTTGATTATTACCCCATCCAGGAGGGATTTTTGAGGAAGATTCTTTTTGTGATCCAGCGGCTGAATCTTTTGGATTGCTGCGAGGAAGTGGCGGCAAATTCGGAATATCCCTCTTCGGTGGGAGCCGTGGGAAATTAACTTCATCCTTCTGTGGAACATTCTTGCGCGTTGATTGTTTGCGGGACGCCTGTTGTCGAATTTTTGTGAACTCAGCACGTTTGGGACACGATTTGCTAGTAGATGGATGGTCGCCATGACAGTTCACACATTTCACAGCGATGTCATCTAGTAGGCAATCGTTGGTATTGTGTGGTTCGGCACATTTCCCGCACCGACTTTTCATGTGGCAATTCCTCGCTCCATGGCCGTAGTTCAAACAGTTCGTGCACTGTGTGACATCCCGATGTACCGGTTTATACTTTTGCCATTCGATGATTATGTGAAATAACGATTTAATCGTTTTCAGTTGACTCATGGTGATGGAGCCCTTCTCCAGATGAATCAGGTACAGTTGATCTCTAAACTATTTGTCCGTATTATGTCGCTTCATTTTAAACACCATCAAAGGCTTTGGTCCAGCCTCCGACAGTGCCTGCTTTAGTTCGGCTTCCATCATGTCGGGTAGTCCTCGAAGTACAACCTTCATAGGTTTGTTGGCGGCAATATCGTGTGTGAAGTATTCCGCTTGTGTCTGCTTCAGATAGCATTCCACTCCTTTGTAGTGGTTCAAAGCAGTTATTTTGTAGCCTTCAGTACATAAACGGATTGTTGCCTGTAGTCCTTTGCTGATCAGTGTGTTGAAATCCGAGCGTAGAATTGGTGGGAAGCCCTTCAGGTAGAAAGGCGGCATTTTTTCCTTCTTCTGCAGTTCCTCTTCGACATCAACTGGCAGATCAGCATATTGGTTTTTACTCAGCAAACGGTCGTTTACCTGTACATCACTTGGCTTCAGACGCTTAGCATCCTTTGGATCCTTCTCGGATCTATGGCGGTTTTTACCCATAGCTTGGGTAGGTAGACAACTGCGAATAAAAAATAAAACAAAATCGAAATTAGTCGTAGTAGGTTATTGGTCTATCCACATCGAGTGTTAGATGACGAATGATCGAATTTCGAAGACGGTGCCCCTTTTATACGCAGTCAGTTAAAGATATGTGCCTGACTACCTCAAAATCGTCGTCCTTGCCCGAAAAAGCCAAGCAAAAGTACAGAGTTTTCCGCGTTGTTTTCAAAGTTTGAGAAAACTTAACATTTGAGTTGTTTATGGTTATCTAACACTGTTCAAAGTATTATCCCAAATTCCTGATCATATTTTGATGAAATGGTGAAAGAATTATGTTGCTGCCTTTAATACGAGTCGAGATATTCACGAGTTAAGTTCTGCCCATTCTTCCATTTGGCTAATTATATGTTGTCGCGATAAAAATTAAGTTAATGTTATTTTTGTAACGGTAAGTCCATATCTATGGTGGCACAATTTTTTTTCTGCTCTTGTATCCTGGTAACGTAACGAAACATAAGAGAGAAATAAAATCGGCTCAGCAAGGCTGCCAAACAAGCGGCAGCATTCTTGGATTTTATGTGATGTAGTCAAACTTGTAACCGAAAATATCTAACTTTCTTGGCCACATCGAGAGTAATTTTACACATTGATTCCTTTTTCAAATGGAATACAATTGAATAAACTGCATCAGAATCAGATAAGAGAAATTCCTATGATATACTATTCTCAATGCTAGAAAATCAAATTACTAAATAATTCGTCTTCTATAAATGTTTTGCTCTTGCTTTGATGTTACAATGGCCGCATTTTATATTTTGTTTGCTATTTTCTCATGCAGACTTTCCAATGATTTTTCATATTTCAACTCTTATTTCAAACTAAATAATTTTATTTTCTACCATTGAGATGTTTGGTTTTAATAATAGGTTTGCAAAACACTTTTACCCTTGCTGTTACTTCTGGGTATGATATTCAAGCTTAAGAGGGTAAATTTATCAGCTGCATGACAAGCTTTATGATTGAACATGTTTTTCTTATCATTATAATTATTGATAATCACAACATATATGTTAATATTATTTGCTGGTTTTATTGATATTACTCCGCCAACATGCTTTTGCTGAAAGAATTTTAAATACATCAAGAAGCATGAAATTTCGATGCGACCGACCAAACAAACTTTTTGAAATTCTTTTATTCTTTGTGTGGTTATTATCCACATCTGCTTACTACCTATCATTAGATTTCTGAAAGTTAAAAATTAACAATTCCAAGCGATTGGTGCACCCAAACTCATGTACATTGACTAATATTGTCAGTGCATAACTTAAGTTAAACCGTGTGAAGGCATCTTGTTTTTTACTCATATAAGACAAAATTTATTAATTTCGCTTATTTACGCGCCCCTCCGTGCACTTTTGCTGATCACAACAGAAATGATTCCTTGCAACATTTATTTCCGAATTTACAAGAAGAAGCTTTAACATCAACAAATCCACGTTTTCCTATAGAATGTAAACGTTTATTGTAGAGATTTTTTCAGGAAATAGGGCAATCCAGTATTATAATTAGGTATTTCAAAAATGCGCTCATTGAAAATATTGGACGTCACATTCTAACGACTCTCCACCTTCCCCCTGTCTCAAAAAGGTAACGTTTTGTGAAACACCCCCCTCCCCCTTGCGGTGTGACGTCTTTTATGGACAGCCCCTAATACGAAAAAAGAAAAATATAAATGCTAGAGCAAAAAATCTGATTTTTTTAGAAACACCCTAAGTTGTTCTTTAAAAATTGCTGTAACACTAAAACCGTTGCAGATACTACTATGGTGTCCTCAGCAAAGCTGCTCGATATAAGTTTATCTACAATTTTGCCGAAGAATGCAGTCGTCTATCTCAACACATCCGGAAAATAAGTTTTGGATCACCTTAATAATAACAGCTACCTTAATACCATGTACATCGACATATGGCTTATCCTAACTTATCGTTTGTTTTTGAGACATCATAGCTCTAAAGTATAAGGTTAAGCCACAAATGTTTTGTCCCCCTAAATTGTGGATCCGGACCACTGTACAGTGCAATTTAACTCGGAAATTTTAAAATTTCCGATCTTTTACCTATCTTTTGAGATCCACGGCAAACCTAAAACAAAATCAGAATTTTAGTAGTTTTCTATTGCGTTTGGGTTGTGCATAAAAATTGTTTAGATCTTGTGTTCAATACAAAAATATAACTATTTTTAAAGGTTTAGGTTACCTGAAACTAAAACTTGGATTTCACTGAAAATTTTAAAAATTTTTAAAATTTTCGGTGAAATCCATGTTTTAGTTTTTTTTGTAAATTTTGTTCATAATAAATTTCCAACTAAAATAATAAAAATATATATGTCATAAAATTTAAAAGTTTTGATTTCATTTTGTTTGGGCATACCAATTTCATTGAGGGCTGAGGCCAGTGTGTTTTAGTATGATTTAGAGGTCTATTTTCACGCTTCAAATCTGATTTTCTCAGAAACGGTGACGAATATAAAAAAAAACCTAACTGACAATTTCTTAAAAATTAGTTTAGATTATTCGGTGGAAATTTCAGAATGATTCATTGAATTTAGTGGCCCGGAAAGTCTTTTTTTCAGAAAGAAGAATTGCATAGCTGAAAACTGCAAATTTCAACTTGTTCATTGAACATCTCGCCTTCAAAAGCATGGATCAAAAATGTATCCTGACAATGTCTAGATAATTTAATTTAGATGCGATTAGTGCATAAAATCATATATGTTGTCGCGATAAAAATTAAGTGAATGTTATTTTTGTAACGGTAAGTCAATTTCTATGGCGGCACCATTTTTTTCTGCTCTTGTATCCTGGTAACGTAACGAAACATAAGAGAGAAATAGAATCGGCTCAGCAAGGCTGCCAAACAAGCGGCAGCATGCTTGGATTTTATGTGATGTAGTCAAACTTGTAATCGAAAATATCTAAACTTTCTTGGCCACATCGAGAGTCATTTTACACATTGATTCCTTTTTCAAATTGAATACAATTGAATAAACTGCATCAGAATCAGATAAGAGAAATTCCTATGATATACTATTCTCAATTCTCTTGTGTGTGCTACATTGAATCATGAAGTTATCATCAGAATTGATTACTATATTTCGGCTGAACCGAGAAGCCTAAATAACAAGTGATCGTAAGGCATCATCCGCTGTTGTGTTGATCGAATTTATTGTTTCGGTGGCTGTAATCAAGTGCTTCATATGAAATGTTCTGATCTGAGCAGTGCTTGTTCGGGTTTGATGCAAAAAAAATTGGCTTGAAGTATATGTGTTTCGACTGCCGTAAACATCAAACTACGCTTAACGATGTGTTAAAGATGTGTTCAGAACTGCTTTGCAAAATTGATTTGCTGTCCACCGCTGTGAATAATCTTGAACCGAAATTTTTGGACACGATTAAATCGCAATGCCAAGAAGTAGAAGACCGCGTAGTACTGTGTTTCTGATATTGCCAAATGCATTAATTGTCACAACCAGAATGAGAATTTGAATCCTTCAAACACCGAGAAACTTGATATCAGTCATCACTCTTGGAGTTCACAGTGTCCCCTTTACAAAAAGCGACTAGAAAAAGCCAAACATAGAATTGATTACACTATCTAGCAATCAATGTATGGTGCCCTTCCGAATGAGGATGTTCAAACGAGATCGAATAAGTCAGTTGAATCTCCTGCTCTGGACTCTGGAAGTGGACTACACTTCCAGCTCTCTGCTGCTGTTGCCGGTTCCAATGATCGTGAACTCCATGAGTTTAACCAGCCAGCCACTCATGGAATCAATAATAAAGATGTAAACCTCGCTCTTCAATCTACTGATTCGTTCATCATTCAAATTCAAGATACCGCTACTGGGCACAGTTTCTCAGGTAAATTTGCTACACGTATATGTTCAGTCATAGCTGGGTCAGAAAACTACACTGCCTTAAATAGCCCCCCTTGCGTTCCAGACTTACACTCTAATATGGATACTGGCGAGCTGACATTGTACTATCAGAATGTAGGCGGCATCAACTCATCCATTGCAGAATATTCACATGCCTGCTGCGACGACGCATTTGACATTTATGCTTTTACCGAAACTTGGTTAAATAATGACACACGATCTAGTCAATTATTCAGTTCTAACTACAATGTATAACGTCAGGATCGTTCGAGCTCTAATAGTTCTAAACGTCGCGGTGGGGGTGTTTTACTCGCCGTTTGCTCGTGCTATGAAAGCCGTTTAATCGTTCCTCCTGAATCATCGGGTGTCGAACACGTATGGGTTACAATCAGTTTACGCACCTGTACACTCTTCATCTGTGTCATCTACATTCCGCCTGACCGTACCAATGACACTCAATTTATAAATGAACACTTGCAATCCATGTCTTGGATCGTCTCTCAAATGCAAACAACCGATAACATCGTGATTTTAGGCGACTTCAATTTCAGTGGAATACTATGACAATCCCATTCATCTCGCTACCTGTTCCCCGATGTTAGTCGTTCATCTATTGGAGCGTTGGCTACTCAGCTGTTGGACGAGTATAGCGCAGCCGGTTTAGTACAATTGAATGGATGTACTAATGATAACAATCGAATTTTGGATCTTTGTTTCTGCAGCAATGAAATTGCAAATACTTTTTCAGTTCAGAAAGCTCTCATTCCCCTAGTCAAAGGTGTACTCATCATTCACCGCTTTACATCAACTTTCTCTGCAGCCAACCTGTAACATATGATGAAGTTACAGAAGCAATATCATACAACTTCCGTAAATCTGATTTTATATCAATGAATCATTTTTTTGAAAGCATTGATTGGAACAATGTACTTCTCCATTGTGACTCTCACCAAGCTGCTGAAAAACTGAGCCAAGTATTGCTTTATGCCATCGACCAATTCGTTCCAAAAATTACAAACTCCCATCCCCAGCCTAAATGGGCCTGCGAGCGACTCAAACGATTGAAAACTGCAAAAAAATCTGCTCTGAAAAAATATTCGAAATACCGAACCGAACGATATTAATCTTTAAATAACTCATACAAACGCCTTAACAGAAAATTATTCGCAGCTTACCAGAAGAAGGTACAAGACAATCTGAAAAATAATCCTAAAGCTTTTTGGAAGTGTGTCAACGAGCAGAGAAAGGAAAGTGGACTTCCGAGTTCCATGGTCTACGGTGATGTCGAAGCAACTACGACTGAGAGTATTTGTAACCTTTTCCGTGAACACTTTGGCAGTGTATTCAGTAACGATAACCTTGACTACGAAGCAATCGAAAATGCTGCTAATAACGTACCTTTCTATCCATCGGTGGGTTTTCCAGCCAAATAAACAACAATAAACAATAAACAATAAACAATAAACAATAAACAATAAACAATAAACAATAAACAATAAACAATAAACAATAAACAATAAACAATAAACAATAAACAATAAACAATAAACAATAAACAATAAACAATAAACAATAAACAATAAACAATAAACAATAAACAATAAACAATAAACAATAAACAATAAACAATAAACAATAAACAATAAACAATAAACAATAAACAATAAACAATAAACAATAAACAATAAACAATAAACAATAAACAATAAACAATAAACAATAAACAATAAACAATAAACAATAAACAATAAACAATAAACAATAAACAATAAACAATAAACAATAAACAATAAACAATAAACAATAAACAATAAACAATAAACAATAAACAATAAACAATAAACAATAAACAATAAACAATAAACAATAAACAATAAACAATAAACAATAAACAATAAACAATAAACAATAAACAATAAACAATAAACAATAAACAATAAACAATAAACAATAAACAATAAACAATAAACAATAAACAATAAACAATAAACAATAAACAATAAACAATAAACAATAAACAATAAACAATAAACAATAAACAATAAACAATAAACAATAAACAATAAACAATAAACAATAAACAATAAACAATAAACAATAAACAATAAACAATAAACAATAAACAATAAACAATAAACAATAAACAATAAACAATAAACAATAAACAATAAACAATAAACAATAAACAATAAACAATAAACAATAAACAATAAACAATAAACAATAAACAATAAACAATAAACAATAAACAATAAACAATAAACAATAAACAATAAACAATAAACAATAAACAATAAACAATAAACAATAAACAATAAACAATAAACAATAAACAATAAACAATAAACAATAAACAATAAACAATAAACAATAAACAATAAACAATAAACAATAAACAATAAACAATAAACAATAAACAATAAACAATAAACAATAAACAATAAACAATAAACAATAAACAATAAACAATAAACAATAAACAATAAACAATAAACAATAAACAATAAACAATAAACAATAAACAATAAACAATAAACAATAAACAATAAACAATAAACAATAAACAATAAACAATAAACAATAAACAATAAACAATAAACAATAAACAATAAACAATAAACAATAAACAATAAACAATAAACAATAAACAATAAACAATAAACAATAAACAATAAACAATAAACAATAAACAATAAACAATAAACAATAAACAATAAACAATAAACAATAAACAATAAACAATAAACAATAAACAATAAACAATAAACAATAAACAATAAACAATAAACAATAAACAATAAACAATAAACAATAAACAATAAACAATAAACAATAAACAATAAACAATAAACAATAAACAATAAACAATAAACAATAAACAATAAACAATAAACAATAAACAATAAACAATAAACAATAAACAATAAACAATAAACAATAAACAATAAACAATAAACAATAAACAATAAACAATAAACAATAAACAATAAACAATAAACAATAAACAATAAACAATAAACAATAAACAATAAACAATAAACAATAAACAATAAACAATAAACAATAAACAATAAACAATAAACAATAAACAATAAACAATAAACAATAAACAATAAACAATAAACAATAAACAATAAACAATAAACAATAAACAATAAACAATAAACAATAAACAATAAACAATAAACAATAAACAATAAACAATAAACAATAAACAATAAACAATAAACAATAAACAATAAACAATAAACAATAAACAATAAACAATAAACAATAAACAATAAACAATAAACAATAAACAATAAACAATAAACAATAAACAATAAACAATAAACAATAAACAATAAACAATAAACAATAAACAATAAACAATAAACAATAAACAATAAACAATAAACAATAAACAATAAACAATAAACAATAAACAATAAACAATAAACAATAAACAATAAACAATAAACAATAAACAATAAACAATAAACAATAAACAATAAACAATAAACAATAAACAATAAACAATAAACAATAAACAATAAACAATAAACAATAAACAATAAACAATAAACAATAAACAATAAACAATAAACAATAAACAATAAACAATAAACAATAAACAATAAACAATAAACAATAAACAATAAACAATAAACAATAAACAATAAACAATAAACAATAAACAATAAACAATAAACAATAAACAATAAACAATAAACAATAAACAATAAACAATAAACAATAAACAATAAACAATAAACAATAAACAATAAACAATAAACAATAAACAATAAACAATAAACAATAAACAATAAACAATAAACAATAAACAATAAACAATAAACAATAAACAATAAACAATAAACAATAAACAATAAACAATAAACAATAAACAATAAACAATAAACAATAAACAATAAACAATAAACAATAAACAATAAACAATAAACAATAAACAATAAACAATAAACAATAAACAATAAACAATAAACAATAAACAATAAACAATAAACAATAAACAATAAACAATAAACAATAAACAATAAACAATAAACAATAAACAATAAACAATAAACAATAAACAATAAACAATAAACAATAAACAATAAACAATAAACAATAAACAATAAACAATAAACAATAAACAATAAACAATAAACAATAAACAATAAACAATAAACAATAAACAATAAACAATAAACAATAAACAATAAACAATAAACAATAAACAATAAACAATAAACAATAAACAATAAACAATAAACAATAAACAATAAACAATAAACAATAAACAATAAACAATAAACAATAAACAATAAACAATAAACAATAAACAATAAACAATAAACAATAAACAATAAACAATAAACAATAAACAATAAACAATAAACAATAAACAATAAACAATAAACAATAAACAATAAACAATAAACAATAAACAATAAACAATAAACAATAAACAATAAACAATAAACAATAAACAATAAACAATAAACAATAAACAATAAACAATAAACAATAAACAATAAACAATAAACAATAAACAATAAACAATAAACAATAAACAATAAACAATAAACAATAAACAATAAACAATAAACAATAAACAATAAACAATAAACAATAAACAATAAACAATAAACAATAAACAATAAACAATAAACAATAAACAATAAACAATAAACAATAAACAATAAACAATAAACAATAAACAATAAACAATAAACAATAAACAATAAACAATAAACAATAAACAATAAACAATAAACAATAAACAATAAACAATAAACAATAAACAATAAACAATAAACAATAAACAATAAACAATAAACAATAAACAATAAACAATAAACAATAAACAATAAACAATAAACAATAAACAATAAACAATAAACAATAAACAATAAACAATAAACAATAAACAATAAACAATAAACAATAAACAATAAACAATAAACAATAAACAATAAACAATAAACAATAAACAATAAACAATAAACAATAAACAATAAACAATAAACAATAAACAATAAACAATAAACAATAAACAATAAACAATAAACAATAAACAATAAACAATAAACAATAAACAATAAACAATAAACAATAAACAATAAACAATAAACAATAAACAATAAACAATAAACAATAAACAATAAACAATAAACAATAAACAATAAACAATAAACAATAAACAATAAACAATAAACAATAAACAATAAACAATAAACAATAAACAATAAACAATAAACAATAAACAATAAACAATAAACAATAAACAATAAACAATAAACAATAAACAATAAACAATAAACAATAAACAATAAACAATAAACAATAAACAATAAACAATAAACAATAAACAATAAACAATAAACAATAAACAATAAACAATAAACAATAAACAATAAACAATAAACAATAAACAATAAACAATAAACAATAAACAATAAACAATAAACAATAAACAATAAACAATAAACAATAAACAATAAACAATAAACAATAAACAATAAACAATAAACAATAAACAATAAACAATAAACAATAAACAATAAACAATAAACAATAAACAATAAACAATAAACAATAAACAATAAACAATAAACAATAAACAATAAACAATAAACAATAAACAATAAACAATAAACAATAAACAATAAACAATAAACAATAAACAATAAACAATAAACAATAAACAATAAACAATAAACAATAAACAATAAACAATAAACAATAAACAATAAACAATAAACAATAAACAATAAACAATAAACAATAAACAATAAACAATAAACAATAAACAATAAACAATAAACAATAAACAATAAACAATAAACAATAAACAATAAACAATAAACAATAAACAATAAACAATAAACAATAAACAATAAACAATAAACAATAAACAATAAACAATAAACAATAAACAATAAACAATAAACAATAAACAATAAACAATAAACAATAAACAATAAACAATAAACAATAAACAATAAACAATAAACAATAAACAATAAACAATAAACAATAAACAATAAACAATAAACAATAAACAATAAACAATAAACAATAAACAATAAACAATAAACAATAAACAATAAACAATAAACAATAAACAATAAACAATAAACAATAAACAATAAACAATAAACAATAAACAATAAACAATAAACAATAAACAATAAACAATAAACAATAAACAATAAACAATAAACAATAAACAATAAACAATAAACAATAAACAATAAACAATAAACAATAAACAATAAACAATAAACAATAAACAATAAACAATAAACAATAAACAATAAACAATAAACAATAAACAATAAACAATAAACAATAAACAATAAACAATAAACAATAAACAATAAACAATAAACAATAAACAATAAACAATAAACAATAAACAATAAACAATAAACAATAAACAATAAACAATAAACAATAAACAATAAACAATAAACAATAAACAATAAACAATAAACAATAAACAATAAACAATAAACAATAAACAATAAACAATAAACAATAAACAATAAACAATAAACAATAAACAATAAACAATAAACAATAAACAATAAACAATAAACAATAAACAATAAACAATAAACAATAAACAATAAACAATAAACAATAAACAATAAACAATAAACAATAAACAATAAACAATAAACAATAAACAATAAACAATAAACAATAAACAATAAACAATAAACAATAAACAATAAACAATAAACAATAAACAATAAACAATAAACAATAAACAATAAACAATAAACAATAAACAATAAACAATAAACAATAAACAATAAACAATAAACAATAAACAATAAACAATAAACAATAAACAATAAACAATAAACAATAAACAATAAACAATAAACAATAAACAATAAACAATAAACAATAAACAATAAACAATAAACAATAAACAATAAACAATAAACAATAAACAATAAACAATAAACAATAAACAATAAACAATAAACAATAAACAATAAACAATAAACAATAAACAATAAACAATAAACAATAAACAATAAACAATAAACAATAAACAATAAACAATAAACAATAAACAATAAACAATAAACAATAAACAATAAACAATAAACAATAAACAATAAACAATAAACAATAAACAATAAACAATAAACAATAAACAATAAACAATAAACAATAAACAATAAACAATAAACAATAAACAATAAACAATAAACAATAAACAATAAACAATAAACAATAAACAATAAACAATAAACAATAAACAATAAACAATAAACAATAAACAATAAACAATAAACAATAAACAATAAACAATAAACAATAAACAATAAACAATAAACAATAAACAATAAACAATAAACAATAAACAATAAACAATAAACAATAAACAATAAACAATAAACAATAAACAATAAACAATAAACAATAAACAATAAACAATAAACAATAAACAATAAACAATAAACAATAAACAATAAACAATAAACAATAAACAATAAACAATAAACAATAAACAATAAACAATAAACAATAAACAATAAACAATAAACAATAAACAATAAACAATAAACAATAAACAATAAACAATAAACAATAAACAATAAACAATAAACAATAAACAATAAACAATAAACAATAAACAATAAACAATAAACAATAAACAATAAACAATAAACAATAAACAATAAACAATAAACAATAAACAATAAACAATAAACAATAAACAATAAACAATAAACAATAAACAATAAACAATAAACAATAAACAATAAACAATAAACAATAAACAATAAACAATAAACAATAAACAATAAACAATAAACAATAAACAATAAACAATAAACAATAAACAATAAACAATAAACAATAAACAATAAACAATAAACAATAAACAATAAACAATAAACAATAAACAATAAACAATAAACAATAAACAATAAACAATAAACAATAAACAATAAACAATAAACAATAAACAATAAACAATAAACAATAAACAATAAACAATAAACAATAAACAATAAACAATAAACAATAAACAATAAACAATAAACAATAAACAATAAACAATAAACAATAAACAATAAACAATAAACAATAAACAATAAACAATAAACAATAAACAATAAACAATAAACAATAAACAATAAACAATAAACAATAAACAATAAACAATAAACAATAAACAATAAACAATAAACAATAAACAATAAACAATAAACAATAAACAATAAACAATAAACAATAAACAATAAACAATAAACAATAAACAATAAACAATAAACAATAAACAATAAACAATAAACAATAAACAATAAACAATAAACAATAAACAATAAACAATAAACAATAAACAATAAACAATAAACAATAAACAATAAACAATAAACAATAAACAATAAACAATAAACAATAAACAATAAACAATAAACAATAAACAATAAACAATAAACAATAAACAATAAACAATAAACAATAAACAATAAACAATAAACAATAAACAATAAACAATAAACAATAAACAATAAACAATAAACAATAAACAATAAACAATAAACAATAAACAATAAACAATAAACAATAAACAATAAACAATAAACAATAAACAATAAACAATAAACAATAAACAATAAACAATAAACAATAAACAATAAACAATAAACAATAAACAATAAACAATAAACAATAAACAATAAACAATAAACAATAAACAATAAACAATAAACAATAAACAATAAACAATAAACAATAAACAATAAACAATAAACAATAAACAATAAACAATAAACAATAAACAATAAACAATAAACAATAAACAATAAACAATAAACAATAAACAATAAACAATAAACAATAAACAATAAACAATAAACAATAAACAATAAACAATAAACAATAAACAATAAACAATAAACAATAAACAATAAACAATAAACAATAAACAATAAACAATAAACAATAAACAATAAACAATAAACAATAAACAATAAACAATAAACAATAAACAATAAACAATAAACAATAAACAATAAACAATAAACAATAAACAATAAACAATAAACAATAAACAATAAACAATAAACAATAAACAATAAACAATAAACAATAAACAATAAACAATAAACAATAAACAATAAACAATAAACAATAAACAATAAACAATAAACAATAAACAATAAACAATAAACAATAAACAATAAACAATAAACAATAAACAATAAACAATAAACAATAAACAATAAACAATAAACAATAAACAATAAACAATAAACAATAAACAATAAACAATAAACAATAAACAATAAACAATAAACAATAAACAATAAACAATAAACAATAAACAATAAACAATAAACAATAAACAATAAACAATAAACAATAAACAATAAACAATAAACAATAAACAATAAACAATAAACAATAAACAATAAACAATAAACAATAAACAATAAACAATAAACAATAAACAATAAACAATAAACAATAAACAATAAACAATAAACAATAAACAATAAACAATAAACAATAAACAATAAACAATAAACAATAAACAATAAACAATAAACAATAAACAATAAACAATAAACAATAAACAATAAACAATAAACAATAAACAATAAACAATAAACAATAAACAATAAACAATAAACAATAAACAATAAACAATAAACAATAAACAATAAACAATAAACAATAAACAATAAACAATAAACAATAAACAATAAACAATAAACAATAAACAATAAACAATAAACAATAAACAATAAACAATAAACAATAAACAATAAACAATAAACAATAAACAATAAACAATAAACAATAAACAATAAACAATAAACAATAAACAATAAACAATAAACAATAAACAATAAACAATAAACAATAAACAATAAACAATAAACAATAAACAATAAACAATAAACAATAAACAATAAACAATAAACAATAAACAATAAACAATAAACAATAAACAATAAACAATAAACAATAAACAATAAACAATAAACAATAAACAATAAACAATAAACAATAAACAATAAACAATAAACAATAAACAATAAACAATAAACAATAAACAATAAACAATAAACAATAAACAATAAACAATAAACAATAAACAATAAACAATAAACAATAAACAATAAACAATAAACAATAAACAATAAACAATAAACAATAAACAATAAACAATAAACAATAAACAATAAACAATAAACAATAAACAATAAACAATAAACAATAAACAATAAACAATAAACAATAAACAATAAACAATAAACAATAAACAATAAACAATAAACAATAAACAATAAACAATAAACAATAAACAATAAACAATAAACAATAAACAATAAACAATAAACAATAAACAATAAACAATAAACAATAAACAATAAACAATAAACAATAAACAATAAACAATAAACAATAAACAATAAACAATAAACAATAAACAATAAACAATAAACAATAAACAATAAACAATAAACAATAAACAATAAACAATAAACAATAAACAATAAACAATAAACAATAAACAATAAACAATAAACAATAAACAATAAACAATAAACAATAAACAATAAACAATAAACAATAAACAATAAACAATAAACAATAAACAATAAACAATAAACAATAAACAATAAACAATAAACAATAAACAATAAACAATAAACAATAAACAATAAACAATAAACAATAAACAATAAACAATAAACAATAAACAATAAACAATAAACAATAAACAATAAACAATAAACAATAAACAATAAACAATAAACAATAAACAATAAACAATAAACAATAAACAATAAACAATAAACAATAAACAATAAACAATAAACAATAAACAATAAACAATAAACAATAAACAATAAACAATAAACAATAAACAATAAACAATAAACAATAAACAATAAACAATAAACAATAAACAATAAACAATAAACAATAAACAATAAACAATAAACAATAAACAATAAACAATAAACAATAAACAATAAACAATAAACAATAAACAATAAACAATAAACAATAAACAATAAACAATAAACAATAAACAATAAACAATAAACAATAAACAATAAACAATAAACAATAAACAATAAACAATAAACAATAAACAATAAACAATAAACAATAAACAATAAACAATAAACAATAAACAATAAACAATAAACAATAAACAATAAACAATAAACAATAAACAATAAACAATAAACAATAAACAATAAACAATAAACAATAAACAAAAAACAATAAACAATAAACAATAAACAATAAACAATAAACAATAAACAATAAACAATAAACAATAAACAATAAACAATAAACAATAAACAATAAACAATAAACAATAAACAATAAACAATAAACAATAAACAATAAACAATAAACAATAAACAATAAACAATAAACAATAAACAATAAACAATAAACAATAAACAATAAACAATAAACAATAAACAATAAACAATAAACAATAAACAAACAAATTACTGAAAAATTCGTCTTCTATGAATGTTTTGCTCTTGCTTTGATGTTACAATGGCCGAGTTTTATATTTTGTTTGCTATTTTCTCATGCAGACTTTCAAAAGATTTTTGATATTTTAACTTTTATTTCAAACTAAATAATGTTATTTTCTACCATTGAGATGTTTGGTTTTAATAATTGGTTTGCAAATCACTTTTACCCTTGCTGTTACTTCTGGGTATGATATTCAAGCTTAAGAGGGTAAATTTATCAGCTGCATGACAAGCTTTATGATTGAACATGTTTTTCTTATCATTATAATTATTGATAATCACAACATATATGTTAATATTATTTGCTGGTTTTATTGATATTACTCCGCCAACATGCTTTTGCTGAAAGAATTTTAAATACATCAAGAAGCATGAAATTTCGATGCGACCGACCAAACAAACTTTTTGAAATTCTTTTATTCTTTGTGTGGTTATTATCCACATCTGCTTACTACCTATCATTAGATATCCAAAAGTTTCGCTAATTTACTCGCCCCTCCGTGCACTTTTGCTGATCACAACAGAAATGATTCCCTGCAACATTTATTTCCGAATTTACAAGAAGAAGCTTTAACATCAACAAATCCACGTTTTCGTATAGAATGTAAACGTTTATTGTGGAGATTTTTTCAGGAAATAGGGCAAACCAGTAATATAATTGGGTATTTCAAAAATGCGCTCATTGAAAATATTGGACGTCACATTCTAACAACCCTCCCCCTTCCCCCTGTCTCAAAAGGTAACGTTTTGTGAAACACCCCCCTTCCCCTTGCGGTGTGTCGTGAAAAATATAAATGCTAGAACAAAAAATCTGATTTTTTGAGAAACACCCTAAGTTGTTCTTTAAAAATTGCTGTAACACTAAAACCGTTGCAGATACTACTATGGTGTCCTCAGCAAAGCTGCTCGATATAAGTTTATCTACAATTTTTCCGAAGAATGCAGTCGTCTATCTCAACACATCCGGAAAATAAGTTTTGGATCACCTTAATAATAACAGCCACCCTAATACCATGTACATCGACATATAGCTTATCTTCACTTATCATTTGTTTTGAAGACATCATAGCTCTAAAGTTTAAGGTTCAGCCACAAATGTGTTTGTCCCAATAAATTGTGGATCTGGACCACTGTGCAATGCAATTTAACTCGGAAATTTTAAAATTTCCGATCTTTTACCTATTTTTTGAGATCTACGGCAAACCTAAAACAAAATAAGAGTTTAGTAGTCATCAATTGCGTTTGGGTTGTGCATAAAAATTGTTTAGATCTTTTGTTGAATACAAAAATATAACTATTTTTAAAGTTATAGGTTATTTACCAAAATTTTTAAAATTTTCAGTGAAATCCAAGTTTCAGTTTTTTTTTGTAAATTTTGTTCATAATAAATTTCCAACTAAAATAATAAAAAAATATATGTCATAAAATTTAAAAGTTTTGATTTGATTTTGTTTGGCAAAATTTTCCCAATAATAGAAATTCTTTGTATTTGTACAAAATTTTTTTAGATTCTTTGAACGTATATATAATTTTGGTCATCAATACATTGTTTCTAGTAATCCTTCCAATCTTCTGAATGAAAAAAATGTACATGTCATCGCTTTAATTTTTGAGTTAACATATATGCAAACATGTGGAAAAAAATAAAAATTTATAAATTCATCGACTTTTTAATGTTTTCTTTTGATTGTGCAGGAATGATAGTTAAGCAAAAATTATAGCAGGTATCACTAGCAATCGAATGATGTGTAAAAATATATAGGTCATCGCTTTGATTTACGAGATATTTACGATCACTGTAAACAGTCTCACCTTTTCTGAGGTCATCTATCTACAGTTTTCATTATACCATTATTGGGTAGACAATCCTATTTTTCGTTTTTCTCAGTGCATTTTATTTCTGGAAGTAGTACATTTCCAATGGTGAACAAATTTCTAAGATCGGTTGACTAACAACAAAGTTATGACTCGGTTAAAATGATGTTCCCAATATCCGATTCGCGATGCAGGTGCCGCATGAATGCAGATAAAGCACATTTTGAGCTTGAAAAAAAAACTTGGAACGGGAAAAATTTTCGTCAATAATGATATACTTAAAATAATCTACACACTTCACAAAATTCGAGGGTGTAAAATTTATCGAAATTGGTCGAGTAACAACTGAGCTCTGATAGCTCAAAGTTACCGTTCCAACTTTTTTTTAGGCTTGGTGCTCCGCGTAACTTGGTATTAGGAGTGTTAATATATAATATTTGCGACAATTTTAGCATGACGGTATTAGATATGGGTAGCATGACATGGATTCCAAGACCACCTGCACGTTCAAGTGCATAAGATTTGTCTCTTTGCTCGACTTCAATTGGACTAGATTGCACCTGAAAAGTATTTCCTGATTTACACGGTAGCGATCATTTACCAATCATCATCTCAATCAGCAGTAACAAAGGCATTGCTAATTCAGTTGGTACACCATATGATTTGACAAAAACTGTTGACTGGATTAAATACCAAAGTAGTGTCTCATGTGCCTTGAACTCAATTAAAGAGCTTCCCCCACTTGAAGCGTATGACTTCCTCGATTACGGAGGACAAACCAAACAATTTCTCAATCCATCGATCAATAGAAGGCCTCCAAACCCTTGGTGGGACAAAGAGTGCTCAGATGCTAAACACGCGAATTAAAATGCTCTGAAGACGTTTTTTAAACGAGGAGAAAGAACTCCTTTTCGGAATTTTGAAAAATTCTTGGCTTTAGAAACCAAGCATACTTCGGCCCACGAAATGTAGCTATTTCAGACATTTTGTCGAAGGTTTGTCAAGAGAAACCTTTATGAGCACTTTTTATAATACGGTCAGACGAATGAGGAATCGTAACGTAGGAAATGAGAGTGAGGAATACTCGAACCGATGGATATTTGATTTTGCGAGGAAAGTTTGCTCAGATTCTGTTCCTACGCTTACCATTATTAGGGAGTCTTCTACAAATAATGGTTCCATTGATAACCCCTTTTCAATTATGGAATTTTCCATAGCACTCATGTCTTGTAGCAATAACGCTCCTGGATTGGACAGAATTAAATTCAACTTGGTGAAGAATCTACCCGACCTTGCAAAACGGCCTTTATTTGGAATTGTTCAACAAGTTTCTTGAGCAAAATATTGTTCCATCTTACTGCAGGCAAGTGAAAGTTATCGCCATTCAAAAGCCGGGGAAACCAACTTCCAATCACAACTCATATAGACTCATTGCAATGTTGTCATGCATCAGAAAATTGTTCGAAAAAATTATTCTTCGACGTCTCGACACTTGGGTCGAGACGAACGGTTTGTTGTCAGATACTCAGTTTGATTTCCGTAGAAATAAAGGGACGAATAATTGTCTTGCATTACTTTCGTCTGACATCCAAATTGCTTCGCTCAAAAACAACAAATTGCATCTGTATTTTGTCGTGAATACGACTTACTTTAGTATGGGGCGCCTTTTCAAAATTTACCCTCTGGGACAGTGATAAGTTTTTGATCGTGAATATCTCTTGTTATACCTAACGAAACAACATAATTTTTGCTCCATGCTATCAGTAATATAATCAGGAATTTGTGATTAAATTTTCAACAGTGTAAAAAATCCATAAATAACTCAAAATCTATTTTTTCTCAAACTTTTGGAAACAACGAGGAAAACTCATCTCGTTTGCTTGTCTTTTTCGCACTAGGACGACGGCTTTGAGGTAGTCAGGCACATATCAGTTGCGGTGTTCTACTGGCCGAGTGTAGTAGTTGAATCTTGACCGAGAATTATTCATTTTTTCTAGTACGTTATACGGATATCCAGTTCTTCACCACCATCAGTAATAAATGATTTGGTAAAAACCTACTCAGGTGGTGCTCTTCTTCGCATTCAGACGTCGTGGCTAGCAATAAACCAGCAGTAGTAGAGAACTGAATTTTTAGTCAAATTCAAGAACTAACCTCAGAACCTAGATTCTGGTCCACCTGAATTCTGAAGTTAATTTTTATGTGGAACACATTTTTGTTTTCTATATATTAGAAACTCAAGAAAAATGTGGTCAGGTTTTGAACAATTACAGCTCAGTCAATTTTGTATCAATTATTAATATTATGTCACCATTTGATTGGAAATATTTCTACGTATTGATTTGAATGTTCATAGCTATGTACTTTCAATTGTATATCAATAATGTACAAAACGAATTCAAATCGCGACAAATAGAGTCTACATTCTGGGTTCGCAGACTCTCGTGCATTTGCGGATTCAAAAGTGTGACGAATAATTGAAAATGTCGATCATTAGAAATTTTGGTTTCCTTGTTCCACATCAATGGCTCGAACAACCCCATCTGGCTGATCGTTGTGGTTTTAAGTTCCGAATTTAGTTTCATACTTCTATTTCAAAATTTCGTTCCAGATCACAGATTCAGAATTTAAAACTATGACTCTATAACTGAATCCTATTTCAGGATTTTGAAAATGGTTTCAAATTCAGTTGCTTATTCAGGGATTAGAATCTAGAGATATGATTTAGGATTTTTCAGAATTCATTAATAAAATTCAGGATATGAATTTTAGATCTGGTTTCTGAAACTAAATATTGGGTCTGAACACCGAACCTTTATTTAAAAACTGAATTCAAAACTTTAATTCCTGAATTGAATTTCAGAATTTAATTCATCAATTCAGTCTCAGCATTCATTTCCAAAATTCAGAACCTATATGGTGGAACTAAATTGTGTATATGATTTCTGGAATTAGATGCTGGAACTGAATTCAGTTCCTATATTAAGACTTGGAATTCAAGTTCAGAATTTAGTTCTATAACGCAATTTGGAAAATTCTAAAAATAACTTCAGTTTCTTACTTCTAGAACTAAATTTATTACCTGGGTTTTTGATCTAGATTCCGAAAATTTGCAGCTGAATTCGGAGCGTGCCCCAGATTAATATATTAGTTCTTAAATTTTAACAATTATAAACATTGGACAATTTACGCAAAGTGGTTTTTTAGAACCACTCAAATATTTCCTAAGGATTTTGAGTATTTCTACTAGTATCAACAAAATTGTATTTGTTCCGTGTTATTTAATTGTATGGTAGAATATGTTTGCCGTCAATTAGTCGTACTGTAGTATAGATGCATCGTAAAAATTCTGGAAGCGAAGCAATGAAAGTTGCAAAATATACACAATCTAATACGAATGATTATCTCTATCCGGAAGTGAGAAAGAAATATGTCAGTTTTATTCGTATTCACGTCCTCCAGTTATGTCTGTGACATTACCCACCCGCCTTTTTTATACATAAAAGAGCATTTGATTCAGTTTCCATTGATTTTCTTTCAGACAAGATCCATCAACAAGGAATTCCAGCGATTATAAATAATTATTTGCATAACCTTTTGTCAGAGAAATGCATGTATTTTTCACATGGCGATTTGGTAACATTCAGCATTAGCTACATAGGACTCCTGCAAGGCTCGTGCCTCAGTCCGTTCCTCTATAATTTTTACGTGAATAACATTGACAGATGTCTTGTAACCCCATGTACACAAAGACGATTGGCAGATGATTTCAGTTACTGGACCCAAAGCTATTGATCTGCAAAAATCATTGCAAGATACCTTAGATAACTTGTCCGTTTGGACTGTTCATCTGGGTATAGAATTCTCTGCGGGGAAAATAGAGCTGGTCATCTTTTCAAGAAAGCATGTCCACGCGCAGCTTCAGCTTCATATGATGGAAGAAATGATCGAACATGTTTTGACTTGCAAATACCTCGGTTTGTGGTTTGATTACAAATGCACGTGGGTAGTACACATTAGATTTCTGATAGCGAAATGCCAACAAAGAGTAAATTTTCTTCGAACAATAACACGATCTTTTTGGGGTGCTCACCCGGAAAATCTAATAAAATTGTATCAGACAACGATACTCTCAGTGATGGAATATGGATGCGTTTGCTTTTGTTCCGTTGCAAACTCTCATATTATCAAACTTGAACGAATTTAGTATCGTTGTTTGCGGATTGCTTTAGGCTGCATGCATTCGACACATACAATGAGTCTTGAAGTTCTGGCGGGAGTTCTTCCATTGAATAATCGTTGTTGGGAGCTTTCATCGCGACTGCTAATAATATGTGAAGTCCCCCTGGTTATTGATAACTTCGAAAGGCTAGTTGAGCTTAAATCTCAAACAAGACTCATGACAGTATATTTTAACCATATGCCACAGGATATCGACCCTTTAAGACATATTCCTATCCGTGACACCCTCCTAAATGACCCTGACTCAACATTATTTGTTTGACTTATCCGTGCAGCACGAAGTGCGTGGAATCCTGGAACACCTACGCTCAATGGAAATCCCAAAAATAGTTACAAGTTAGTGCAGGCATATTGACTCTGAGAAAATATTTTACACGGACGGATCACGAATTGAAGAGGCGACAGGTTTTGGTATATTCAACGATAATGTTTCGGCTTCATTCAGGCTTCAAGAACCTGCATCTGTTTATATAGCAGAGTTAGCACCAGTTCATTATAGTTTGAGTGTAATCGTTACATCATCTCAAAACCATTATTTTCTCTTCACAGATAGTCTGAGTGCAATTGAAACCATTCGCTCAAACGCTTCTGGCAAATATGAACCGTTTTTATTGGGAAAAATAAAACAGTGTCTGAACGACATTTTGAATAATAATTATCGAATCACAATAGTTTGGGTCCCGGCTCATTGCATTGGTGAAACATATTGCTTTCAACGAATTCCACAGCAGCGCGTCTCGCCAAAAAACACTTGGCAGCTGGCAAGCTTATTGGGATAAAGATGATCTGTGTCGGTGGATGCACTCAATTATTCCTAAAATATCGACAAAGGCATGGTTCAGGGGACTGGATGTGAGTAGGGATTTCATTCGTGTGATGTTCAGACTCATGTCCAATCACTACACGTTAGATGCACATATTCCTCGAATTGGACTTTCCGAGACTAATAATTGTGCTTGTGGTGAAAGTTATCGTCGTTTGGACATGCGTGGAGTATCGTGATGTCAGATCTCAACTAATGGATTCCTTGCGTAATCAAGGTAGACTATCCAACGTCCCAGTTCGCGACATTCTTGCTTGTCGTGACCTTTCTTCCATGAAACTACTTAACCAATTCATTAAGTCGATTTGTTACAATCTCAAACTGATTGCCCCGAATTGTTACATAAACTGAACCTAGCTATTATTTTCGCAACCTCCGATCTCATCCATTTCTCAGAATTCAATCTGCTCGCACTAATTACATCCATAACGAACCGTTTTCTATATGTGCCGTCTATTTAATCGATTTTCTCACTTGTTCGATTTTCACCTATCTCGCAACACCGTGAAAAAATTGTTTCGGTATTACATCTCTACTTCTTAAGTATTATGGTTAGTAATAGGAATAGTTTTAATTATCAGTAATAAGTATATGACATGGTATCTGCTGGATTATTGTGATCTTTCCCACTCCGTCTCTCCACAATCTCCATTGGAAACTAACTAGACTCGCTCGTCGAAATTAACTCGGTCGTTCCTTCTAATTTTTCTTTGTCATCCACCATCCGTTTTTCGATCACTAACTAGATCTTCGTGCCGATTCTAACCCCGTAGTTTTTTCTGTCTTCCACCATCTTTTTGATCACTAATTAGATCTACATGCCGATTCTAACACCGTCGTTAGCCCACTCTCGTTTAACACCCCACACCCTCACCAATCCTTATATAACATTTACCTATTCACTTTGTTCTTTTCTCTCACTTTTTAAGCAACAGCGCTATTACTGCCCTGTAATTCTTAGTGCCATCAACTAGTTATAGATAGAGTTATAGATTTAGTTTTAATTGTTAGTGTTAAGGCCAAATGTATCTGTTGGATCATTGTAATCTGTTGATACAAATGATGAGGAGGTTTTATGCCTGCTGGAGAGAGAGATTGCCAAATTTCTTCTCCATCGGGCTTTTCCCTGCTCCAAAATAAATAAATAAATAAATAAATTGGAGTTCAAATTTAAATTTTATTTTATGTTAGAACCTTTTCTCTTCCATGAGTTCAACCAATTGCCAGATATATTGAAAGGATAGAAGTGATGAACTGATACAAACAAACTTGAAATAGTTATAAGATCTTGTACAAAATGAATGTATTTAATGTAGTTTATAATAGCAACTCGCTTGATAAAAAACAGTGTTCAGATTGACTAATGAATATCAAATTATTAATATGATATTCGAAATGTATTAGGTTTAAAGTACTATGTATTGTGGATGCCATGGCGAAAAAAAACTTATGCATATTGTCTATGAAATAAACGTATTTATGGAAAAAAAACTCTAGGGAAATGATTTCTTCAACAATGTGTTAGAGCTTTTAAAAATACGTAAAATTGTTTATACTACCGGATACACACCATTTCTTCAAGGTTAACTTTTAAACTAAAGTAGTTTGATTTGCAACTTTTTGCAACCTTCTGAAATAATTAAATACGAAATAAAAATAAAAAATAAAAATATCAAAAACTATTTCAAAAGGAGTTAGTGTGAAAAAAGTTAGAACAAAAAAACTGTTTTTAAAACCTTTTAGTAATATTACCGAATAATGAATTGAAAGTTATATTTTTTTAATAACTACTTATTTTAATAAGAGTTAAAATTAAATAATTAAGATTTAAATTGGGTGTTCAGCCACAAGTGGTGACTTTTCAGCCCTATTATATACATGATTTGGTTATTATCATGAAGACATCATTTGCTTCCGCAATTCTGTCATTTTTGTGTATGGAAAATTGTAAACCTACTTGTATTGTGTAATGTGGAAAAGGAACTTATATACTAACTTACTAACTAATACAGAGAGCGAATCGTTTTCATTTGAAGATTGCATCGATTTTTGTCGGAATTTGCTTATAATATTATGTGACATTACATCTAATGGTTCTATATTTGTGAGTCTGTGTAACTCATTTGTACTAAACCAGTAAGGACGCTTCAAAATCATTTTCAGAATTTTATTCTGAATCCTTTGAAACGTTTTCTTCCTGGTGGAACAACAACTTGACCAAATTGGTACTGCATAAAGCAAGGCTGGTCTGAAAATTTGTTTATAAATTAATAATTTGTTTGTAGACGAGCTCAGAATTTCTGTTCATAAGAGGATATAAACATTTAATATATTTATTACACTTTGCATGGATTCCTCCAACGTGATCCATGAAAGTGAGTTTTTTTTTTTCATACGTTAAACCTAAGTATTTTGCTTGATCAGACCATGTCAATTCCAAACCATTCAATTTGAGAATGTGATTATTGTTTGGTTTAAGAAAAGAAGCTCTTATCAGGAAAGATAATTAATTGCGTTTTGCAGCATTTGGTTTGATTTTCCATTTTGACAGATAATCACTGAAAATATTTAAGCTTTTTTTGTAGGCGACTGCAGATCACTCTTAGATTTCAACCTGTGGCTAACAGACTTGTGTCGTCATAGAAAAGCGATTTCTGACAACCAACGGGTAGATCTAGAAGATCAGAAATGAAAATATTATACAACATTGGAGCTGCTCGTACGGGTAGCAATTCAGATTTACAATTCTGATAGCTAACCTGAAGAGTACGATCAGTTAAATAATTTTGAATCATTTTGATCAAATAAATAGGAAACTGGAAATCAGACATTTTTGCTATTAAATCTTTGTGCCAACCACTGTCGAATGCTTTTCCTATGTCTAGAAGAGCAACTCAAGTGGATAACCCAGAAGATTTATTTGCTTTTATCATGTTCGTTACTCTTACAAGTTGATGAGTAGTTGAATGCTCATGACGAAATCCAAACTGCTCTGGTAAAAAAATTGAATTCACATTTATATAAGACATCATTCTCAACAAGATAATCTTTTCAAAAAGTTTACTGATAGAAGAAAGTAAACTAATTGGTCGATAACTTGATGCTTCTGCTGGCTTTTTATCAGGTTTGAGGATAGAAATTACTTTAGCGTTTTTCCATCTTTTAGGGAGTGTTGATCGATAAACGACGTTACCAACGGGTATCGCCAAAATTAATTGTCTTTCCACGAATTTACAGATGGCAATTTAGCACCAAGAAGCAAACAGCAGCGTAACGGGAACTTCGGAACAATAAAGATGGGCGTCTTATCACGATGATTGCTCAGTAGTAACTAAGTAGCTTTTAATCGTCATTTCGAGATGAGAGTGTGTGATAGTGTGCGTGTGTATTTTTTCTGTTTCGCTTATTAAATGCATGTGTGATAGCAAAGGTGAACATATTTTAATTGGATTTCTTAGTATGATAATATGACGATGAAGATGACGATGATGTATGTTATGTGAAGATCCGTAACATCCTGGGCCTCGTTGAAGCGCAGCATTCAAATATCGGATGATTGGAGTTGGTCATTTTCGTCAGATTGGAAATGATTCTTGCAGTCTTCGTTCAGGGAGTCATCAAGAGGAAGTAAACATAACTCTGTAGTAGCTCTGCGACGAATGCCAGCTTGAGTACGTACATCCACAACTCATACGATTCCATCTTCGCTGGGATAGATAGCAATAACGCGCCCAAGAGGCCATTGTTTGGGAGGAGTATTATCCTGTTTCAAAAGAATCATTGAACCAATCTTGAAATCTGTTGGAATTTTTCTCCACTTAGAAGGACGTTGATGCAACAAACTGATGTATTCCTTCGACCAGCGTTTCCACAGATCATTGATGTGTCGCTGAGTCGCCTGGAAGTGGGAGAGGCGATTAATAGGGATGCACGAGTAGTCTGGTTCAGGAAGATAATAAATGGGTTCTCCTATTAAAAAGTGTGCAGGGGTGAGCACGGATAGGTCATCCGGGTTGTTGGACACAGGTGTCAACGGGCGAGAATTTAAAATGCTTTCTGCTTGAGCAACGGCGGTTCGAAGATCATCAAAATGATATGGTGAGCATCCCATGATGCGGCGGAAATGATACTTGAATACTTTTACTGCTGCCTCCCATAATCCGCCGAAGTGTGGTGCTCGTGGCGGGATGAACTGGAATTGAATGCCTTTCTTTAGACACTCATTTGCCCAATGAGTAGATTCCAGTTGTTCGATAAACTGCTTTCGCATCTCCTTCATCTCGCGACACGCGCCAACGAACGAGGTGCTGTTATCGCAGTGTATTACGCGAACGCGGCCGACTCGACTGACGAAGCGTCTAAGCGAATTGACGCACGCATCTGCTGACATCCCGGCGACGATATCTAGCATCACGGCTTTCACGGCGAAGCAAACATACACTGCGACCCAGACTTTCACCGATGCGCCCCTTCCCGCGAATTGTCGAACGAAAAACGGCCCACAGTAATCCAGCCCCGTGTTTTCGAAGACCTTTGACGGCGTTATTCGTGCAACAGGCAATGGCGCCATATATTGATCGCTTGGTTTTGGACGACAACGGAAACACGTCACGCAGTGGTGAACTATGCTTCGAGCAAGGTCTCTGCCTCGAACAGGCCAAAATCGCTGTTTCATCGTCGAAAGAAGTTGCGTGGGTCCAACATGCAGCGCTTGATGATGAATTGATCTAGCTATCAACTTAGTAAGATGATGATTAGCTGGCAGTACTATTGGATATCGGCAGTCGTACGATCCTGGTGACTTAGAAAGACGTCCATTGATGCGGAGTAGATCCCGTGAATCGAAAAACAAATCGAGGTTTTTGATTGATGATTTGAACGGAGCATTCTTCAGAGAAACGATGCCCTTCTCCTGAGCGCGTAGGTATTGTCGCTCAGCACTAAAAGATGCCTGTTGTGCTACGTGAATTAACGATTTCAAAGCGTTGTCGTATTCCTCTACCGTTAATCCTCCTGTTACACGATTTAGTTTTGGTACTCTACAGTTGTCGGCGAATCGTTTGCAGTATGCAGTGACCTTGAGCAAGGGAGCGAGCTCTGAGTATGCAACAATTAAAGAATTATCCGCAGCGTGTGCGTGAAAGGCTACGATGGTTAACTTGCGTTCTTTATTTTGCTGCTCGACCATTGACGATGATAACGGAACGATTGAATCTGGCCAATCCTCCGGTGGAAGCAACAAACACGGCGGTCCATGCCACCAAGCAGCATCTTCTAATAATTGTTGGGGGTCTGCTCCTCTTGATATACGATCAGCGGGATTGTCAGTGGTGGGAATGTGTCGCCACTGAAAGCCGTTGGTCAATCTTTGGATTTCAGCAATACGATTTGAAATGAACACCTTCCATGTAGCAGGTGGTGAAATTATCCAGTGAAGGACGATGGTTGAATCCGTCCAGAATGTACATGTTCCAGTGATCTTAGTCGAATTAAGAATACTGTCCACTAGTTGGCTTCCTAGGACTGCGGCACATAGTTCGAGACGAGGAATTGTGAGACCACTTGCAGGAGCGACACGTGACTTAGCAATGAGAAGATTACATGTTTTTGTATTTCCGTTGTTAGATACGAGGTAAACGCAGCACCCATAACCTTTTTCGGACGCGTCTGTAAAGCAGTGGAGCTCGTAATCACCGGAAGAACAATTTAGAACCCATCTCGGCACACGAACCTGCCTGATGACGTCAATCGATGCGCGAAAAGATAGCCACCAGCACTGCAGTTTGTACGGAAGTTCGTCATCCCAATCCAGATTCTCTTGCCATAACTTTTGAACGAACATTTTCGCACTTGCCACCACTGGTCCCAGAAGACCTAACGGATCGAAAAGTTGAGACATCTCTGAGAGTGCAATACGCTTGGTTACCTTGTCAATTACTGGTAGCTGTGGAACCTTGAAACCGAACATGTCTTCAGCTGGAAACCATAATAGACATAAGGTTTTAATGGATGGTGAATCATCCAGTTCTAACACTGTTAACGTCTCTCGATTCAATTCTGGAATGTGTTCCAGAATGGCTGGATGGTTGGCACTCCATTTTCTAAGGAAAAATCCCGCTCGGTTCAGCAACTCAATTAACTGTTGGCTGGTTTCTATCAAGGTTTCCAGGCTGTCGGAGCCCGTCAACAAATCGTCCACGTAGAATCCTTCCTGTACCACAGCTGCCCCGAGAGGAAATTCCTTGCCATCATCTTCAGCAAGCTGGTTGAGCGTTCGTGTCGCAAGAAACGGCGCACACGACGTGCCGTACGTCACGGTATTCAAACGACATGGAATTATTTGCTCAGATTCATTCTTACGCCAAAGAATTTGCTGAAGCCGACGATCATCGGGATGTACAAGTATCTGTCGGTACATTTTTTCAATATCAGCGGTCATGACGTACCGATGAAGGCGAAAGTTAAGCACAATGGACAAGAGAGTGGGCTGAACCGTTGGACCAGTCAGGAGAATGTCATTTAAGGAAAGGTGATTAGAACTTTTACACGATCCGTCAAACACAACTCTCGTTTTAGTTGTGGAAGATTCAGGACGAACGATTGCATGATGGGGCAAGAAAAACTGGGGTAACGCGTCACGAGTCAGCACCTTTTCCATGTGTCCAAGCTATTCTTCCATGAATTGCACATAACTGGAACGGAGCAAGTCGTCAGCACGGATGCGCCTTTCTACAGAGTTGAGTCGTCGAGCCGCAGTGGACCATGTATCACCGAGAAGAGGAAGCATTTCTTGTCGAATAGGTAAACGTACCACGTATCGTCCATCGGAATTGCGTTTGTGTGTCCTTTTGAAAAAGTTTTCACATTGCTGTTCCTCCGCCGTATATGCTTTGCCATGGTCGAAGTTCTCCACTTCCCAAAACTTTTTCACTTGAGTTTCTAACTTGTCGAAAGTAGAAACGAGACATGTAACTTGAGTAGGTGACTTGGTGGGTACCTTTCCAGCGAGAATGTATCCCAGATTTGTCTTATGCAGGTATGGCAGATGTGCATCGAAGGAGATTTGCTCTGCTTGCAGTATCACGGAGAATAACTCTGCGCCAACTATCATGTCAATGCCCTTGCTGATGTTAAAATGAGGATCTGCTAACGGAAGGTCCTTTGGAATTTTCCATGCTCTAATGTCGATTGTTCTCGTTGGTAGACTGGCGGTTAGCTTCGGTAACACCAGACACTCCAGGCGATGTTCGATGGGTCCAAAACGGGAAGACAGTAGCACTGACACGGAGTATCGCACATTCACTACGGCTTGGCCGATACCACTAACAGGCACGTTTAGCTTACTTCGTTTTAACGCAAGGCGTTGACACATGGATTCAGAAATAAAATTTGACTGTGATCAACTATCTAAAAGAACACGAGCACATTGGTGTTGCCCTCGATGGTCTCGGACCTTCACCAGAGCAGTATATAGTAACACAGTTGATTCACTTATTGATGAAGTTGTTTGACAAACATTGGATGGATGTGCGACTGTACCGGACGGAGCGGAAGAGGGCGCGCAGACCGACGGCGGCGACAACGATACCGAACGATCAGCCGAGGTGACACCGGTGTCACCTAATCGCGCAACGGAAGGAGAATGAGATGCATTATTGGCAGACAGGAACTGTTGTTCGAATACAGGTTCTGCCTCTGGTTGAAGATGTGATGAAATTTCAGTTGCGATTAATGTAGATGAAGGAGGAAAATAAAGCAGTGTATGGTGCTTCTTTTGACAGTATTTGCATGATCCACCTGTGCAATTTTTAGCCAAATGGGTGAATTTTAAGCAGTTAGTACATAAGACGCTCCGTTGAACAAGTTCGAAGCGTTGTTGAGGAGTTTGTGCACGAAAAACCTCACATTGGAATGAATAATGAGCTTGTTTACATGCCGCACATTTGAGAGAATGCTCTGTAACAAAGTGTTGGTTTATTTGGCGAGCCCTAGGGGGCTTAGATTCCGTAAATGAAATAGCATTTTGGGAGAGCTTGAGTGACTGTAAAGTCCTTGAATGCTCGTGTATGAATTTCACTAACTCTTCGTATAATGGACGTTTGGATTTATCCCGCTGATTTTCCCACAACTTTTGTGTGCTGATGTCCATTCGACTGAACAGAAGTTCTACCAGAACAGAATCCCAATGCTGTGCCTTTGTTTCCAATGAATCCAGAATTTGAACGTGCTTTTCGAATTCATCAGCAAGATCAGATAATTCATTTGCCGATTCATCTCTTAGAGGTGTTATAGAGAACAAAGCAGAAATATGTTGTTTGATCAGTAAATTTTTATCTTCATAGCGATCGGAAATCATCTTCCAAGCAACAATGTAACTGGTTGATGCTATTGGAAGCGAACAGATTATGCGTGCCGCATCCCCTTTCAGAGACGCACGGAGGTAGTGTAGCTTCTGAATGCTCGAAAGCGATACGTTGTCATGAATCATCGCCTTGAACATGTCATGGAAACCAGCCCACTCATTTGGGTTTCCATCGAATTCAGGTAGTCTCAGCTCTGGGAGACGCATACCGGAGGAAGTATTTGTTGAATCAATTACGGGAACAGTTACTGAATTTAATGGTGAAACTGTTAATTTACTAGTCAAAGAACCTTTCAAACGATAATATAACGTTTGATATTCAGCACGACTTTCCGAGAATATTGGTTCTCCACAGCGCATGGAGTCGAGTTCGGTTTCAATAGTTTCGAACTCTTCCATTAATTTATCGAGCCGTTCTAGGCGGAATGGAATTTCGGTCGATTTTGACTCCTCAAAATTCTCCTCAAAATCTCGAATAAGAGCAATGGACCCCATCACATAGGCACGCTTGGCATGCAAATGCTTGAGCTGCTTAGCTTTTTTGGTTCTCGTTGCAGTCGCCATTTTATTTATCTTGCACCAAAAAGAAAATTGCACCTACCTTTTTGGAGGTACTTTACCTTGATCACGACGATAGTTGCTTTTTCCCAATGACTACAGCGACCTTTCAGTTACAACCAGAGTCCGTCAGATGATTAATCCTTTCTGCTGAAGATTCCAAAACTGCTCGCAGTACTAGTAGCAGCAACAGAATATGAATTGACAGCAGCAACAGCACGAAGGTGAAACAGCCCTCTTTCTCCACGTCGCAGCAACGAAACGGCGAATAATAGCAGCGAACAGCCAGAATGTGGATCAGCTTTTTCCTCAGTGATGAAGATCAGTACATTGAGCAGCAAGCATAGGTACTCGAATGGTTCACTTCATTAGACAATGGACGCTGTCGTAGGCACTGATGACCAATTCTTTACAAAGATGACGAAGCGAGAAGATGGCGGTGCTGGTTTTGTATAACGTCCTGCCACACGTGGTATTATCGAGAAAAATTACTTTAACGATAAAGTATCCCGGGTTTCGGCACCAATATGTTGATCGATAAACGACGTTACCAACGGGTATCGCCAAAATTAATTGTCTTTCCACGAATTTACAGATGGCAATTTAGCACCAAGAAGCAAACAGCAGCGCAACGGGAACTTCGGAACAATAAAGATGGGCGTCTTATCACGATGATTGCTCAGTAGTAACTAAGTAGCTTTTAATCGTCATTTCGAGATGAGAGTGTGTGATAGTGTGCGTGTGTATTTTTTCTGTTTCGCTTATTAAATGCATGTGTGATAGCAAAGGTGAACATATTTTAATTGGATTTCTTAGTATGATAATATGACGATGAAGATGACGATGATGTATGTTATGTGAAGATCCGTAACAGGGAGTAAGCTAACGAGAAACACTTGTTGAAAATTTTAACCAAGAGTCTACAGGCAACATCGGAAAGGTTTTTGCTTTCTCATATAGAAAGGTTATGCAATCACTGTGAAAACCAACTTTTGAACCGGAGGGCCGAGTGTCATATACCATTCGACTCAGTTCGTCGAGTACGCAAAATGTCTGTGTGTGTGTGTATGTGCGTATGTGTGTATGTAACGTTTTTTTGCACTAACTTTTCTCAGAGATGGCTGAACCTATTTTCACAAACTTACGTTCAAATGAAAGGTCTTGTGGTCCCCTACAAAATTTGTGAATAGTATTTGGATCCGACTTCCGGTTCGGGAGTTATGGGGTAAAATGTGCAAAAAAATGAAAATATGTGTTCTATTTTTTCTCATAGATGGTGCGACCGATTTTCACAAACTAAGATTCAAATGAGAGGTCTTGTGGCCCCATACAAAATTCCTAAATGTATTTTGGATCCGACTTTCGGTTCCGAAATTATGGGGTAAAATGTGCAAAAAATTGTTAAAATAAGTGCACTAATTTTTTCTCATATATGGCTGAACCGATTTTCACAAACTTAGGTTCAAATGAAATGTCCTGAGGTCCCATACAAAATTCCTGAATATTATTTGGATCCGACTTCTGGTTCGAGAGTTATGGGGTAAAATGTGCAAAAGAAAATATGTGTTCAAATTTTTCCCATAGATGGCGCGACCGATTTTCACAAACTTAGATTCAAATGAAAGGTCCTGTGGTCCCATGCGTTATTCCGAATATCATGCGGATCCGACTTCCGGATCCGAAAATATAGGGTAAAGTGTGTTAAAAATTGTATACCATCACTGAAAATGGGGAAAAACCTTTAAAAATTCTAAATCGACCTCAAATATTTTCCAACTGATAGTTTTTATCAGTAGACGGTAAAACAAACCGATTTCGGTTGCTCTTTCAAGAATCGCAGAGAATTATTTTGAAGAATATCACAGTATTATATATGATGGTACGATTGATATGAGAAAGGCATCATTACACCACTAGGTGGATTAAAACAGGTTTTTATAAGAATATTCAAAATTCCATCATTACCAGGAGCCTTCATGTTTTTAAGTTTCCTAATGATTGACTTAATTCCATCAAAATTCGTCTTAATAATGCCATCTTGTAATAACACTTGAGTTGAAATATGATCATATTTCATTGAGACTTCATTTTCAATAGGACTCACAACGTTCAAATTAAAATTGTGAACACTCTCGACCTGCTGAGCAAGTCTTTGAGTTTTTTGGCCATTTGTAAGAAGTATTTGATTTTCTTCCTTGAGAGCAGGATTTGGTTTCTGAGGTTTCTCAAGATCCTTAAAAAGTTTCCAGAAAGGTTAAGAATATGGTTTAATTTGTTCAACTTCTTTAGCGAAATTGTCAGTTCGCAAAAGAGTAAATCTATGTTTAATTTCTTTTTGCAAATCCTTAACTATGTTTTTCATAGTAGGATCACGAGAACGTTGATATTGTCGTCGACGAACATTCTTCAACCGAATGAGCAATTGAAGATTGTCATCAATGATAGAAGAATTTTGTTTAAGTTGAGCTTTGGGAACTGAAAGATTTGTAACATCGATAATGTAATGATTTAAATTATCTATTGCTGTGTCGATGTCCGCAGAATTTTTCAAAAATTTTTCTTGATCCACATAGTTTTCAATGTGAGATCTGTATTCAAACCAATTGGTTCTATGGTAGTTGAATATAGAACTAATTGGATTAATTATAGCTTCGTTGGAAAGTCTGAATGTTACAAAAAGATGATCTGAGTCAAAGTCAGCATGTGTAATCGGTTCACTACTAATATGACTTTGATCTGTTAAAACCAGTTCATTTGTAGAAGGATTTTTTCACCGAAAACAAGCAAGTCGGATTACTGGGATGAAGAGCTGTGAAGTAACCAGCTGAGAGTTGATTATGAAGTATTTTTCTATTACTGTTATTTTGTCTACATTGGACATGCTTTGCATTTAAGTCACCTATTACGAACATTTTCGGTCAATATCTTGTGAGTTTTTGTAAATCGCCTTTGAGGAAATTTGCAAATGCATTGGAATGGTAAATATGATCCAGTGATGAAATAAATGCCATGAATGGTTTCAACTTCGATTCCCAAGCTTTCAATAACTTTAGTATTGAAAGACGATAAACTTCGATGTTTAATTTGCCGTTGGACAAATATATCAACTCCACCACCCATTCCAGTAAACCTGTCAAAACGATGAACCACATAATGTGGATTGCTTTTCAATTTGACATTCGGCTTAAGTAATGTTTCTGTCACAATGGCAATATGAATTTTGTGAAATTTGAGAAAATCATAAAATTCATCTTCACTTGATTTTAATGATCGACCATTTCAATTTAAAATATTCAAATAATTATTTTACCTTACTGTTAAATTTCAAATTCATTATAATATTAATTGCAAATTTCCATCCCACTTGAAATGCTTCAAAGTCGAATTCATTCGAAGGATCATTTGGAAAAAATTGATCTTATAGGTATATCATTTCATTTTCCGTTATATCGTCTAAATCGACTTATGTTAAAGAAGCGAATGGCATTGAAATAATGTTGGTAGGTAAATATATACCTGTTACACTAGTGTAACTGCCATTAGAAGAAGATGACGTGGCCGATCTAATAAAATATTTTCGTTAGAAGACGAACTAGAGGGCGCTTTTGTTTTTTAACATTAGAAGAATTAAATGGTAGTTGTCTACCTGTTACCAAAGCATAACTCTCATTAGAAGAAGAATATGACGAGGTCGATCTACTTGTCCATAAATTGTTTTCGTTATAAGACGAATTGCAAGGCGTACCTGTTTTTTGTTTTAAATTCGAAGAAATAAGTGCCTTAGAAGAATTAGGCGTGACAGTTGTAACGTTTTTTGATTATCATTTATGTTCTGTGAATTTAAGGTCGTTGATTTGACTTGTTGTCTAAGCGAACGGGCGTTTAAATTTTTTTCCCTGCCAGTACATTTCAAATAATTGGATTTATGATTTCCATGGCAATTAGAACATGAAAATTTATCAGTGGTTTCATTCATTGGACAAATGCCTTTCGGATGCGATTTACCACAATTCAAACACCGTATATTCATACGACAATTTTTGGTTCCATGGCCAAAGCCTTGGCAACGACGACATTGCGTTAAGTTTGCAATACCATTATGCCGTTTATAATGTTCCCAATGAATTTTAATGTGGGAAATAAAACGTACCTTTTTAAAAGTTTTCAAATTGTTTACATCACTTCGATTGAAGTGTATTAAGTAAATTTCATGGGAAATTCCAGAGCATGGTTCAGAAGTACCATTCGCATTTTTTTTTTCATAAATATTACTTGGGAAGAGGCAAAACCGAACAATTCTTTTAGTTCATTTTTAAATTCATCAGTATTCTGCTCATTTGATAAACCTTTTAAAACAGCCTTGAAATGTCTGTCTATTTTGATATCATATGAATAAAATTTATGAAGTTTCTGGGACAAATACCGGATAACACGTTCGTAATCTTCCAATCCATCAACCAAAACTCGACATTCACCTCTTCGTCCGATTTGAAATGAAACTTTTACTTTCGGAGAAAAGTAGAATGCTCAGTACGGAATGCTTTGAAGTCGGAAATCATCACCGTCACTGGAGGCATAGATTGTTATTTCTTACGAGAACGACAAGCGTTCATTTTGGGAATTTTAGAAGAATTTTCTTCTATGTCGCTACAATCAGATTCAGGAAGAATCTCGTAAATATTGTTAGACGGCATAGAATCAACGGAAGTTAAGTCCGTCCGTTGTCTTTTATTTTTACATTCAGATTCTATAAGATGGTGAATGTTATTAGAAAAATTTTGAATAACGGATTGTGATGTATTCCTTAATGAATTATTTTTAGCCTTAGGTTTATTGCCTTTTCGGTTGGACGCAGGCATTTTTGAAAAATATAAATTACCTAGGCTGAATTAGTCTTCCATTAGACTTCTAGTTTGGATAAGTCTTGATGAAGACTGATTTTGTGGTAGTCTTAAAAAAGACAGATTAGTTCGAAAAATAATTCTTTGAATGGCTAGCCTTTAAAAAGGCTGATTAATTTATTAGTCTTGAAAAAGACTAATTACATTAGAATATCACTCTTTGTATAGCCTTGAGAAAGGCTAACTAATTGTTAGTCTTTAAAAATACTGTTAGTGATTCAGGTAGCCTTGAAAAAGACTGAAGCCTTGAATCAATGAAACTCTAGATAGCCAGAAAAAAAATCCAGGAGCCAAGAGCTATACGCGTGCCGTGCGAACGACTGTTCAACCCCGACTGTAACAGTTATAGTTGGCGAAATGTTTTCTTCAGCAAAGTTAGCGTAAATTGTAGTGGCTAAAATATTGTTGAAGACAAGAACTCTCTATCTGCCTCCAGTAAAAAAGTTAATTTTTCTATTTGTCTTTACACGCGTGCTGGAACATGGTAGTTTACTTAAATAAAACCGCGTCAATAACTCCTACAACATTGCAGAAGACACCAACAAGGAAAAGTTTATGGTAGGTCGCCAAATAATTAAAGGCATGTAATTGCAGTTTTGAACCACTGTGCGTTGGTGGGTTTGCCACCTTGTATTTAGCTGGACGGGATACAGCATTTCATACTCAGCCGCTGGATAACAGAACAGACGCTGTTTGAAGCCGTCCCTAACATGGAGTACAGACGCTCCGACATCCTTCTAAGAGGACCTCCTTCCTTGTCAGTGTACGATCAAGGTCCCACCGGGGTTGGTTACCAGATCTTTCCTATGGTTACTCATACCACAGCCGGCACCGCGAGGAGGTAGGGATAGGAGTTACTGGACAAGAGGTTAAGATCCCCATTGAGGCCTGAATCACGCGTTGTCCAGTCGTTTATCAACCTGTGAGTTGAGAGTGCAAAGTATTCATTTAGCTAGAAGATATCAATAGATAACAATTTGACAACCCTCAAGTATTTATTGAAATTACTTAAATTTGTAAGATATCTTCTTCCTCACATGTTAACAATATGCACAGATTTTCATTATGAAAATATTTCATTCTGTTTATCTGCTCATTGAATATTTTCATATTTTGCTTATTGAATATTTCAAAGCTAACCGGAAACAGGACGTAAACAAAACTGAAAAAAGTTATATATCCATAGTAACATAAAAGAAAGTTGCCAGATAGGACAATTTTCACTTACCCTTTTTTGTCAAAGATAAATGCAGCTAAGCTAAAATGATGATTCGTTGAACCAAATATTAGTGATTCGTTCGTAAACGACCTGGGGGTATTATAATTTGTATTTGGTACTAACCTTTATGCTACCTTACATTTGAGGAGGCTGGGGTCCAATAGGTGATTGATAATATCGATTATCTTTCTCATAATTGTTATTCCTCTCACATAAATAAAAACCTGTTTTAATCCACCTAGTGCCTTTCTCATATCAATCATACTATCATATATAATACTGTGGTATTCTTCAAAATAATTTTCTTCGATTCTTAAAAGAATAACCGAAATCGGTTTGTTCGACCGTCTACTGAAAAAAATTATCAATTGGAGAAGATTTGAGGTCGATTTAGAAAACTTTTTATGGGTTTTCGTCCTTTTCAGTGATGGTATACATTTTTTTACATACTTTACCCTATATTCAGAAATTACGTATGAGACTACAGGACCTTTCATTTGTACCTAAGTTTGTGAAAATCGGTCGCGCCATCTAGGAGAAAAGATAGAAAACATATTTTCATTTTTTTGCACATTTTACCCCATAATACCGGTCAGATTTAATTAGTTGCACTCAAGCGCGGCAACGATGGAGAGGCATAGCACTTTTTGCCCCTTCAAAAATTTATTGGAGTGGCTTTGCTCCCCCTAATATTTTGGCAACTGGAATAAATATTTGAAAGTTTGCTAGGAATATCTTTTGAAGCCGACTTTCGAACCGAAATTCGGAGGAAATAGTATCATATACCATTCGATGTATATGCACAATGTCTGTGTATGTATGTGAGAAAAATAGGCACGCACTTTTCTCCGAGATGGCTGAACCGACTTTAACAAACTTAGGCTCAAAGTAACTATTGTCCCATAGAAATTTTGTAAATCTCATATGGATCCTATTTCCGGTTTCCGAATTACTGTAAAAATGTGCGAAGAATTGCAAAAAATATGTACTCACTTTTCACCGAGATGCCTGAGCCGATTTCAACAAATTTAGGCTCAGATGAAAATCACACTTGTCTTATAGAAAATTTTTGAAAATCATAAGGATTTAAGTTTGTGAAACCTGTTTTAATCCACCTAGTAGTGCAATGATGCCTTTCTCATATTATTTATTTTCGCCTATATATTACAGCAAAAACTCATAATATGACTACAATTTAAAAAAGTTAAGAAAAGAGTTTCGTCGACTTCTGTTGCATCTACTACATTGATATACTACATTTCAATTTTAGTCCGTGAAAATTTATTCAATCATATGTGAGAAGCTGAAGTGAGCTCCATTTTATCACATTTGATTACTTTTGTCGGTCATCCGGATCTGGATATCGTCATAGTGACAATCGGCTCATTCAACCATAAACTAATATGACTAACAAATTTGTTTGTGGTTCTTCATAACTATGATCTGCAAAGTAGTGAAATTTACCAGCCAGTTTAAAGAATTGGTATCTTATGAACATAATATTCTTGAAAATGACATTTTTACACTAAGCACCCTACTTCCGAAATCAGGGGTTGGAACCGAACGAAAATTGGAATATTCTTATGGCATCTGAATTTTAAGTTGAATCTATGGCGGTCAAAAACGATTCCGTGATCTTCGAGAAAAATTAAACACGTTTTTGTGCATATCACCTTGTAATTGCGGAACCGGAGGTCGGATCGAAATGAAATTCAAGAACTTTGTATGGAACCGCGTGACCTTTCATTTAAATCTAGTCAGCCATATCATTGAAAAGTGAGTGACAATATTTTCACATTTTTGTGCATATCACCCTATAACTCCGAAACCGGAAGTCAGAACTAAACCAAGCTCAGGAATTTTGTATGGGAGCGCAAGACCTTTCATTTGAATGTAAGTTTGTGAAAATCGGTCTAGCCATTTCAGAAAAACGTGAGTGATATTATTTTCACATATTTGGTGCACATCACCTACGGAACCGGAAGTCGGATGCAACTGAAATTCAGGAATTTTGTACGGGACCGCAAGAAGTTTGTGAACAAACTCTGAAAAAATTGAGTGACATTATTTGTCGGTTTTCACAGTGATTGCATAGCTTTTCTATATGGGAACATTCAATAGTTTTCTTTTATAGAAGAATTTGTAAATTTGAGCTAATATCTCGTAAATAGTTAATGAATTCTTTTAGGTCGCAGGATTTACCGGTGCCTAGAATCCGGTCCCGGAATCAATAACTTTTCTCCGAGTTGGTTTTTACCGATTTTCTCGAACTTAGATTCAAGTGAAAGGTCTTACAGCGCTTTACTAAATTCCTGAATTTCGGTCGGATCTGATTACCGTTTCTGTAATGTCAAGGTTAAGAGTGTAAGAAATTCCTAGCCATCATATAGAGCGTGGATGCAAAATAGAGAGAAAAAGTTTCAAACTTGGACTCAAAACTATTCTGTATAGGTTATGTAAGTTGCTGGTCATACAAATCATCTTCGGCTATACCGGTCTCCGGAATGCGGTTCCGTAAATAGGGATATAAATCTTTACACCGGTACACACTTTTCTCCGAGAAAGCTCAACCGAGTATCACAAACAAAAGTCCCGCTTAAAAGATATTCCGGAACTGCAGAGTTATGTGCATTTTAAGACGTCATTTGGGCCGACGCTGCAAAAATGGAATTTTGGTTCAATACTTTTTCGATTTGTAAGTTATGCCAGCTTACGCCCCAAAAACCTTTCCTGTTTCTATTCAATGGGAAAAATTTTATCTAGACCACAGTAATATTTCTGTTAGTATGAGTAATATGAGAAAAGCAATATGGCACTACTAGGTGGATTGAACTAGTTTTACGTACACAACTGGTTTGACGTGGTTCGTTCAAGCAGAATGATTTGCTTTATTTTATTTCTACTGACTTTTCGCTTCATCCTGTAAACATGTATACTTCTTTATTCTTCTGTTTTTTGACTCCTTCTTCAATATTTTTTCTTATCAACGAATAAATAATTAAACGACTAAACGATACCTCTCTACACTGGCGTTTGTCGGGAGTCATTGTTTATAACACATGGATCAATAAGTACTGAGACTAACAATGGAACATTTTTTTTGCAATATTTTTTTATTCATCAACGTAATCACCTTTTAGGGTGACACAATGGTTCCAACATTTTTTTTTCGATAAACTGCTTTCTGAATCATCGACTCGTTGCTGTTTTTGTTCCATCGAAAGCAATCGCGGCACCCACTTGGAAAAAACCTTTTTCATGCTCAATTTTTCATGAAGGATAGTAAATACACTTCCATATGATATCTGTGTCATCTCAGCAATCTCACGGAGCTTCACTTTACGATCTTTCATTATAATTTTTGTCACTTCACTCACATTTTCCGGTGTAACGGCTTTCATAGGTCTACCCGAGCGTTCCGCGTCACTTGTGTCGGTACGACCACGTTTAAACTCGGCGAACCACCGACAAATCGTTGCTTTCGATGGACAAGAGTCCGGATAACATTTTTCAATCCATTGTTTCGCTTGCACGGTGTTTTTACCCATTAAAAACAATGTTTTATCAAAACACGAAACTCGGGTTTTTCCATTTTTTAAACAAACTACAAAACGACTTTACTCCAACCTCGATAACTCAGCTGTTTCTGGTCGGATCGACTTAAAATTTTGACCCGTTTCAAGCAAAGGTTAGTACTCTAGAAAGACGTGGTTACTGGTTTACTACGAGCGCATTCTCTGCTTTAGTCTTGGGACTTATTGATCCATGTGTTAAATGCTTATTATTCCAATTCCATTCACTCTGCTTTAATCGGTTATTTTCTGTTTTTATTTCAGAATACTTTAATATCCAAGTAAATGATTTGGTTCTGGAACTACACGTTCGAGGTAGCCCTACTCCAAACATCAAATGGCTCAAAGATGGAATTCGAATTGAAGATATTGAGTGTAATAAATATTTTGCACTAAGAGAACCGGATGGTATACATAAACTTACAATCCATGATCCTCAGCGAATCGATGAAGGACGATATGCATGTGTAGCTGAAAATGTGGCAGGAAAAGACATCATTACACATGTAGTTAGGCAGCTTAACAAAGATGAGTATTGCCATATTCGCGGTATAATGTACCATGACCCAAAAGTAATAAAACGTGGATATTATTCAGAACCCTCTACGGTCGAGTTAGTGAAACGAGAACCGAGAGAATTTGTATGGTTGGAAGACGGATCGTACTATGTTCGTGGTCAAACACCCGAGGAATTATGGGAATATGAAACTGACACAAGCACAAATAGTGAATATGAACCGTATAAACCATCAACCGAAGACCAAATGGAAGACAAAAATCAAGAACAATTTATTAGAGAAGAGAGCACAGAAGAGATTGGCAATCAAAATACAGAGGGTGAAAATAAACTGAAGTCAGCAAAAATAAAAGAGAATGACGCAAACATTAAGAAAATGAGGAGGAAAAATACTAAACAGATAATGCGTTCATCTCCATTTGACACAAATACAACACAAGAAATAAACTCAGAAAGGCACAGTATACAACTTTTGAAGCAAACTGTAATAAAATCTGAAGACATAGACAGAATGACAACAAATAGATTAATAGATACATTCAAAATACCAGTGAATGAAAATAATGAGGAAACTCACCTTAATAAGAGGTACCAACGGTTGTTGCCAGAGATTATTCAAGATTCAAACTCCGACAGCAAAAATTCGCTTAAATTTATTACAGAGTTGCGAGATACAATAGCCGTGGATGGCGGATCACTAAAACTGTTTTGTACATTATCTGGTCCCAAGCCTGAAATAAGGTGGCTAAAGAACAACGAACCCCTAGAGTTTACCAAAATTATAAGAAATCAAACGCGCGATTCAACAGGAATAGTGCTAATTACAAAAGTTTCTGAGACTGATGAAGGTGTTTACACTGCCGTCGTGAAGCATAAAGATTGTTTAATCAGAAGTCAAGCCAACGTAACAGTTATCAAAAAACCCGATACAGCAATTGGAATGGCTCCAATATTTATCACGGGAATAAAAGAACGATACGACTTCCGTGTTGATGATCTTATTCTTGAAACACACATTAATGGAGACGGATTATTACTAGTTCAATGGTATTTGGATGGCATCGCTATCAAAAATAATGATAAATATATTCAAATCCGTGAACCAATGGGCGTGTACAAATTGTGCATACACAAGCCACAAGCTCGAGATAACGGAAGATATCTAGTAAAAGTACACAATGATTTTGGATCTTCTGAACTGCGCTACCATCTTCGCATTGAAGGCAAAATGAAAACGCCTTCTTATGGAATCTTTCACGCTAATCCTAAAAGAAAATATACAGACGACGACGTAAAAGAAAAGCATAGAAAGCATTGTGAGGTTGTATTTCTGGAAGATGGTGCTTATTATGTGCGAGGACATACTCCTGAAAGATTATGGGAATGGGAAACAGACACGAGTGCTGAAAGTGAATATGAGGATTATGTTTCGGAAGAACATGATTCAATAGCAGTAGAGGCCAATCTATTAAATGAAGATGAGTCAGAACATGTTGCACAAAGCACAAAATCAGATTCGACAGAATCTGAGACACAAGTAGAACGCGATCAGATGGATGATGCAGAGTATACGAACTCTATATCTGTGTCAAAAAAAGTGATTAAACGAGGGCCGAAGATTAAAAAAATGCGCAAAAAGCAATCGAAAGTTCTTATTGAAGAAGAACCAATTAATAAAATAGATACAGTTATTACATCTGTGCTTCAAACAAATTCGACAGAAGAACCCGAAGATAAACATGTGCCAAAAATTAAATTAAGTCAGAAAATATTATCTGGACAGTATCAGTCTCAGATTGGATCGCAGCTAACGAAAAAAAAAGTTGATGTTGAGTTCATTAGCCGCTTAAGAAGTCAAACATTACTCAAAGGAAAAACAATTAATTTGAACTGCTGTTGTTCTGACAACCAGAATATTGAAGTTGTTTGGTTTAAAGATGGCAAAATATTTGAAATGAATAAAAGATGCGTGAGTAGTGTTCACTACGGTTTTATTACTCTTGAAATTTATAGAGCAAACAAAGAAGATTCAGGCGTATACAAATGTTGTGTAAAAACAGCTAATGGCGAAGTGAGTGATTATTGTATAATTACTGTATTCGAACTGCCAGACAAACATGAAGTTGAGTTAGTTCCACCAACATTCATACACCCTATTAAAGGTATGCATAACTTAATCATATAGATCTGATTTACCTAAACAAGCCTAATACGTGTTCGATTTCCACTCTTAAAATTCTAACCAGGACTCTTCACAGAAAATTTTTAACGCGTTTTAGGAGCGAAGTACAACTCAGACTGTCTACACCTTTGTGATAACTCATACTGCTTTCAATCACTCGACTGTACGGGTGCTTTTAGGGCATCGCACCAAAGAGGTCTTGTTAGTTATCCATGTAGTACCATATCATCCAGCATGAACTAAGGCCGTTAGTCATCCTATACCACACCCATCCAGCACGTACTATTTTTTTAGAACAGTCATGATGTGGTAAATCAAGTAGAAGACCGACAGTTATTCTAAGTACACGGACAAAATTCCGATTCCAGAAATGAGCAAAACGAGTCATGATTTGGGGAAAATAATATATTTTCATGTTATGATAATACACCATGATTGAAACTTCTCGGATCATGGTCCATTTGGACTGATTTCTCTGTAATTTAAACGCACTTGACGCTGTTGGGTATAACTTCAGGCGTCTTTCTGCTACGATGGTAATTTTTGTCACATATATTCAGGCGTTATGTTTTGAAATACGAAGATTTCAAATTTGAATTAAATAGAATGTTTACTTGCTATGATTGCTCCAGTTTTGATTTTGTGTTTCGGAATTTAAACACTTAAATGAACTGCATGAAGAAACACGTGTGAATCAAGCATCTTATAAAGAAACTTTATGTAGAAATCTTGTAAATACCGCGGATTGATATAGTGATATCCGGGTAGAAAATTTGAGTTACGAGCTTTGAAAGAAATACATTCCTCAAGTTAGTTGGGGCAGCAGGGACCATGTCTAAAGGCCTGACTACCCCTCCCCCGGCAACTGCGAGTTGTAGCGCTTGCCTAGGATGTGGTGGGGTTTGGCAGGGGGCTCCGCTAATCCTCTATAAAAAGCTGCATGTATCTTCAAGTAAGTCCTACTAAAGCAATCGTGTGACGCTCAATGTGCACAAGCCAGCGGGAGTGCCAACTCGGCACGTTAGGACTGACGCCAGTGAGGTCCTAACTATGGCATACTGGCTACCATACCATCCACGGATACGATACGGTAGATCGGAATATATAAAGAAGCTACTCCTTCAGTAAAGCAGGGTGGAACCGGCTTGAAATGGCGAGTAGGCTAATGCCGCAGCTGCCTTCCGACCCATATAACCGTGGTAGGCCTTATGGCACGCTGTCTCACTTTCAGCCACCTGGTTGGGATGACTGGGTGGAAGTAGGTTTAGATGCCCTTTTCCTGATTTGCACTGATCCGGCTCTGAGCGTAAAACCAACCCTCGCATGGCCTCACTGCACCGCATAGGTAACTATGGGATCACGATAGCGACTACTTTCGACTGGGTTTGACGGTAGCCATAACTTGGACCCATATAAAATGAGTTTTACACCATCAACATCGGCGTCGAGCAAGGAGGTAAACCCTTTCGCAAGAGAGGGTTTGGGGTGGTCTCTATCCAGAACGGGTGCGAGAGAGGAGAGCGAAGCAGTAGCTGAGGGGACGAGCGACAGCAATGCCCCTGTCAAATCAGTGGACCAGCCTGAGTCCCGGGAGCAAGGGAATGAAGTAGTCAAGCCGAGTATGACAGCGGTCATAGAATAACTCGACGTGATTATCGAATTCACGCAGAAGAAAACCAACATCAGCAAGGAGCTGAAGGTGAATTTGCTGAAGCTGCGTAAGGCCGTGAACGTAGCTAAAAGGGACCAAGAGGCGTTGATAGTGCGGCTATAGGGTGGCGGATAGGCGGAGAAGTGTTCTCAAACAGAGCCCTTCACCTTCGATAGCGATAAAAACCAGGATGCAGTCGACTAAGCGCTCCGGCTCACGATTGAGTGGAATAAACAGCGCCGGAAATGCGCCAGGGATTCTCCAGGTAGTAAACGCCTGACTCCCAAGGCCAAAAGGAGTAAAGACCATGGCAGAAATGATGGGGCGAAGGAACGTGGCAAGGGGCTCAACCCAAACCTCGGCACTCGACCCCCGAATTCGAGCCATTAAAGCGAACCCGGCGAGAATCAGCCTGAGCAACCATGGCTGAAGGTCGCCAAGAAGAAAAGGGTCCAAAAAGATGCTGGGCCCATTCCCGAGTGGAGGGCTAGGGACAAAGGCGAGGCTTGGTTGGTTAAGGCCGACAAAGAAATGTACGCCGATGTGCTCAAGGCCATACGGAATGAGGCAAAGCTAGCCGAACTTGGCAAAGAGGTTCGCAGCATCCGTCGCACGAAAACGGGAGAGATGCTGCTCAAGTTAAAATAGGGAGCACAGGTGGGTGGAACTTAGCTTGTTGCGCTGGCCCAACAAGTCTTGGGCGACACGGCCGAGGTTAGAGCCCTGCGTAATGAGGTTGCACTCCAGTGCAAACGGTTGAATGAAATCGCCACCGCAGAAGAACTTGCCATGGCCATCAAGGAGCAAGGAGGTGTGGATGTCCCACGGGAATCCATCCCCATGAGGAAAGGACCACAGGGCACCCAGATAGCTACATTCAAGCTATCGGCCACGGATGCTAATATGATCCTCAAAGTGGGCAGGCTAAAGATCGGATCGTCGGTATGCCCAGTGACCGCTTACCAAGCGCCGGTGGTGGACATGCGCTTCAGTTGTTTCGCACCTGGCCACAAGTCATGGGACTGAAAGGCTCAGACTTGAGCAACCTCTACAAGCGTTGCGGCGGCGAGGGGCACAAGGCGTATGCATGTGAAAGAACGCTACGTTGCATGCTGTGCGCGAGCAAGAAGAAGGCAACAAACCACGTCATGGGCGGACCTACTTGTTCAAAAAGTGGAGGGAGTAAAACAACATGCAAGTAGCACCTCTGAATCTAAATCACTGTGCAGCTGGCCAGCAACTGCTGCTCAAATCAGTGGCGTAATGAGGCATTGATGTCGCCATTCTCTCGGATCCCTATCGCATACCAGTAGATAACGGGAACTGGGTGGCGGACGAATCCAAGACTGTGGCGATCTTGATGACTTGTCGATACCCAGTGCAAGAGGTGGTGAAAACGCAAGCGGAGGGAGTAGCCATAGCGAAGGTGAACGGAGTGTACTATTGTAGCTGCTACGCTCTACCGAGATGATCAATAGACCAGTTCACCCGGATGGTCGACATGTTGACCGGTGATCTGGTGGGTCGGAAGCCGGTGGTGATAACCGGAGACTTCAACGACTGGGAAAAGGCTTGGGGCAGCCGCTTTACCAATAGGAGATGACAGACGTATCAGGATGATGACAATAGTAAAAATGACTAACGATGTTCCAAAGGTCGAATATATTTGCTTTCTATGTAATGTGTATAATTGTCTTCAGGTTTGCATATGGACTTCTTCCAGTTTTTCGAGGGTATAGTTGGCGCTGACCGTTTTATTAATGATTTCTGAACTGTGTAATGGAATGAGTAGTGGTTCTTGCTTTGTTACATAATCAATGTCGGTGAACTTTTACTGTACAGCTCCGGAAGAATATTAGCGTATTTTTGAAAATGTTTCTATTCGAGAGGCCACAGTTAGATGTAATCGGGTTGCTCTCTTCTCCTGCAATAAGGACGTAGTTACTAGAGATTCGTTTGGTGCCTCGATAAGGCCACAGCTTCCGGATACTCCTCTCAGGAGTTTTGAATAGCAAGTGTCTGGAAACATCTTCTACTTGTTGTTCGTTGCAGATGATATTCTTAGTATTTTTGTACATTCTCCGGTTATAAGGTAAGTTGATTGTTCGTTGATGAGAGCTTCCGCGAAATGTAGGTTAAGCATTCTTTTATCTTAACAACCGGTTCCAATAGTTGATGTTGCAGGATGTCTGTCTTCAGCGTCGGGATCAGGATGAGGAACACCATTTTTGTATCTTTACGAAACATTGCTAAGTCTAGGTATTCTAACACTTGATCAAGGCTTTGGATATTTACATTTTCGTTTTCGAGAATTTTAGTTGCTCCATTAAGTTCTTCGGACGATAAAATGTCTTTAGAAATTGTGTTTAGTTTTTACAATTGAATAGCTTCAAATATGTTATTCACGTGAGATGTTAACAGATCAATATTTAGGTTTAGATTGAATAATTTTTTTACAATATTAATCTCATCAGAGACATTCTTTCAGATTATATAGTTTTGCCGAAATTCAACAACGTTATCTTTTATAATGTTTTGTTGATCATTTACAATTTTAATGAGCCATTGCCGTTTAAACCTTCCGAGTGAACGGAAGTGTTTGGTATTTACTGCGAAGCGTTGAAAACCAGTGCCGTGTGGGATAAAGTGAGCGGACGATCAAAACTAGATTATACCGCTATTGTGTAATAGACAATAGTGCTTTTTCCTGTGAGAGGTTTTTTGCACATTATACACTAAAGCAGTGCATTGTTGTGAGCGGACGATCGAAACAGTTCCCTTAGCCGTTGATTGTTTGATCGATCAAGACAAGTCCAGCGGTGTATGTGACATCACTGAGCGGATTGCAAAAGAGTGTGCTTTTTTTCTCGGAGGTTTTTTTGCACACCATCGAAGCGGCGATACGCCGATCAACGAGGGCTGGGCCTTGGTGGCCCCCGTTTTATTTAAATTTAGTATTATTATTTAGTTTTTTTTCCTTCTTGAATTCGACTGTTCTATTTCTCCCCGATTCTTTTTTTTCTGCGCGGAGGTAGTTCCGCAACATGTCAAATTTAAATCTACATTCCGCCTAGAGCCTTGGTACACCGGCGGCTCAGTGATATCATTGAGCTCCTCCCCGCACCGATGTTGGTTTTAGGGGACTTTAACTCACACGTTACGGGATGGGGTTGTCTTTATGATAACAGATCAACTATGATCTATGATATTTGCGACAACTTCAATATGACAATCTTAAACACGGGTGAAATGACACGGGTTTCTGCACCACCAGCAAGACCAAGTGTGCTGGATTTATCCCTTTCCTTGACATCGCTATGGTTGGATTGCACGTGGGAGGTAATTCCTGATCCCCGCGGTAGCAATCATCTACCGATCGTAATCTCAATCACCAGCGGCTCAAAACCATTGAAGACAATCAATGTTTCGTATGACCTCACATGAAATATTGATTGGAATAGCTATGCGACCTCGATATCTGAGAAACTTGAAAGAACTCAACAACTTCCTCCGGAGGAAGAGTATACGTTTTTGGCTGGCTTGATTCTCGACACCGCGACTCAAGCTCAGACGAAACGTGTACCCGGCACGAAAACTAACATCCGTCCTCCCAAGACTCTGTTCCGGAACAGAAGATCACCCGCGCCGCGATACCCAATACAAACGAAACACCGTTCTCACTTGCACTCTTGTCATGTAACAATAGAGCCCCGGGGTTAGACAGAATCAAATTCAACTTGTTGAAAAATCTGCCTGACCCCGCCAAAAGGCGCTTGTTGACTTTATTCAATAAGTTCCTTGAGGGCAATATGGTTTCAAATGACTGGAGACAAGTGAAAGTGATCGCCATTCAAAAACCAGGAAAACCAGCCTCCGACCACAAGTCATATCGGCCGATTGCTATGCTTTCCTGTATCCGCAAATTGTTCGGAATAAATACTCTTTTTCGCTTAGACAATTGGCTCGAAACTAATGGCTTGCTTTCAGATACACAATTTGGTTTCCGCAAGGGCGAAGGAACGAACGATTGTCTTGCGTTGCTCTCAACAGAAATTCAAATGGCATTTGCTCTCAACAGAAATTCAAATGGCATTTGAAGCGTCAGTTTTCTTAGCCATCAAGGGGCGGTTTCCATTAGCATCAAATCTGAGAAGTTGCATCAGTATGTTCTTTCATCACTTCTGAAAAACTTTTTGTAAAATCTATTGTCCGAGATTCAGCTACATGGGTCTTCCTCAGGGCTCATGCTTAGGCCCCCTTTTACACAATTTTTACGTAAGCCTCCTTTTATACAATTTTTAAGTAATATCGATGAATGTATCAACACATCTTGCACACTAAGACAACTTGCCAACGACAGCGTTGTGTATATTATAGGACTCAAAGCTGTCGATCTCCAAGAACCATTATTCTCGACAACTTGTCATCATGGGCTCTTCAGATAGGTATCGAGTTCTCTACGGAGAAAACTGAGCGAGCGAGAACCAGCACAACTACAGCTTCAACTAAGAGGTGAAACCATAGCTCAGTTCTTTACATTTAAATATCTCGGGGTCTGGTTCGACTCCAAAAGCACCTGAGGATGTCACATTAGGTATCTGAAACAAAAATGCCAACAGAGAATCATCTTTCTTCGTACAATAACCGGAACTTGGGGCCACCCCAGCATCATGAGACCTGATCAGGCTGTACCAAACAACGATATTGTCCATAATGGAATACAGATGCTTCTGCTTCCGGTTCGTGGCGAACACTCATTTCACCAAGCTGGAAAGAATTCCGTATCGTTGTTTGCGTATTGCCTTGGGTTGCATGCAATCGACTCATACGATAAGCCTCGAAATGCTGGCGGGCCTTCTTCCATTGAAAAACCGGTTCTGGGATCTCTCATATCGTTTGCTCATTCTATGCGACATTTTGAATCCTCTGGCGATTGAAAACTTCGAAACGTTGGTTGAGCTTAACTCTCAAACCCGTTTTATGTCCTTGTATTTTCATTACATGGCTCAGAATATTAACCCTTCTTCGTTTGCTTTCAACCGTGCTCATTTCTTGGATATTTTTGATTCTGCTGTGTTTTTCGACACATCCATGAAGGAAGAGATTAGTAAAATTCCGGATCACGTACGACCTCAAGTGACCTCTATTATCTTTAATAACAAATTTAGAACAGTCAACTGTGAAAATATGTTTTATACTGACGGATCAAACATCAACAAGTCCACAGGCTTCGGCATCTTCAATCAGAACATCACCGCTTCGTTTCAACTCAGTGATCCGGTTTCAGTTTACGTCGCAGAATTAGCTGCTATTCAGTACACACTCGAGATCATTGAAACCTTGCCCAAAGACCATTACGTCATTGTCACGGACAGTCTAAGCTCAATAGAATCTCTCCGGGCAATGAAGTCAGGAAAGTATCTCCCATATTTCCTGGGGAAAATACGGGAACACTTGAGAACTTTCTCTGAATGGTCTTATTCAATATCGTTCGTCTGGGTCCCTTCGCATTGTTCCATTCCGGGCAATGAAAAGGCAGCTTAAACAGTGTGCCTTAATATTGTATTATATTATTGACTAAAATAAAGTTTAATGAGCCTGTTGAGCCTGTCTTGGACTTTATAGTTAATCTTAATTTGTTCGTTGTTTTCGGTAATGAGGTCTTTGTTCTGCAAATTGATTTTTGGTGTGGTGTTAAATACTTCTTCATTTTCCTCAAAATTTGGCTCTGTTTCTCTTGATTTATTTTGATGATTGACACATCGTTCCGCTGTTTTACCAAGTTTCAAAGTCACTTCGTCTGTAATGTCTTGTCTGTTCTGAAATAGTTTGTCCAAGTCAAGCGGTAACTCGTCTTCCTCTCGCTGTCCAAAAAAGGATTTTGAAGGGTTTATGTCGATGCCCCGTGTGAATTGTTTGATTGTAGAGTCCAACTGCAATTTTGAATATTTGTTTTTGAGATAAGTCGTCGTATTTATCTTTTATGCAACGAAAGATTTCACTCAGTGTTAAGTGGAATCTTTCACGATGCCATTGGAATGACTAGGTTTGAAGGGGTGTATGCTACTTGAAAATTTAGTCTATAAAAATGGAGCGGATCTCGACAGATTTAAGAGCTGGTTCGTTATCACAAACTATTTTCTTCGGATTTGTATAACCAAAAATTAATTTTATTAAACCAGCTCTTATATCGGAGATTGAACGTGATTTTAGGTGAATGAGTATCGCGTAACGAGAAAAGCTATCCACCGCGGTTAAAAATAGATTTGGTTGATCTATGAAAATATACAAATGGAGGGTGTTTCAAAAGGTTTATTCGGGTTTTCAGGTTTGTGGAGTGTAATATTATACGGACGTCTTTCGTATTTATTTTCTAAGCATGTTTCACAAAAATTAATATATCGTAGAATTTGCATTAAATTGAGAATGATTTTCGGAACCACTTCTATGCCCGCGATCGTGTGTTTGCGCAATTATTTCATTTTGCTCCTCGGAAGCTTATAAGCACCTTTAAGATCTTGGCGCGATAATTAAATTTATTCGATATATAATTTGGAGGGTATTCATAAAAGATTCTTCGCACATGATGCAATTTACTCTCTCCGGGTTCACATAATCCTTAAAAATGTTGACAACTCGAGCAACGGAAAAGTCTGACCGAGTTGCATACGACAGCATTATTCGATACATGAAAGTGCACACGTACTGCCACAGCCGCTTGAATGAATAAGAATTTTTTGGCGAATAGCATGGAACACAGACATATCTGTGTCTCATACGAACAAAAGAATAGTTTTACGGTGAAAAACGTTGTGGTGAAATTTGGCAACGGATGGTGCGGAATTATCGCACATAACACCATTAGCTTCATACTACATATCTCGACTGCCATTTTCATTGGTTTGTAATCCAGATCAAGAAGTAAAAATTAATTAGTTGGGGGTATTAGTATTACGGCGTAAGAGGTGAAATTCTTAGACCGTCGTGAGGCTAACTAAAGCTAAACATTCACCATTGATATTTTTATTAATTATGAACGAGAGTAAGAGGATCGAAGGCGATTATATAGCGTTCTAGTTCAAATCGTAAACTATGAGGGGCTGGGGTGCACTAGGAGTAAAGCTTGCAACTAAATTTGACTCAAAACAAAAAAACTTACCAGGTCCGAACTTATGTAGTTAAGACAGATTAATAGCTCTTTCTCAAATTTAAGAGTAGTGGTGCATGGTCGTTCTTAATTCGTGAAACGATTTGTCTAAATAATTCCGATAACGGACGGAACTCAAACGAGCTATTCCGAGGACTGTTAGCTGTCATATGTCAATACCATTTCACTATTGTTGAACAAGCAGCAAATGGTGAAAACCAGTCAGTTCAGTCTACTGACGCTCGATCGGCAGTACAATTTGTGATAAGCAGCAAATTGAAATTGAGCCCTAACAGGTCCATGATCCTTAGATATCCTGGGCTGCATGCGAGCTACAATGTGAGCAGCAGCGTGTACCCTATTCCGAAAGGAACGGAAAATCATTGAAATGCTCATTTAATCGGAATTATAGATTACAATCGTCCATATGAACCTGGAATTCCAAGTAAGTGCTGGCCATTAGCTAACATTGATTACGTCTCTGCCCTTTGTATTGCCCGGTACCAGTCGATGCTACCGATGACTTATTTAGCGAGGTCTCAGGAGATGCAAATAAGCTAGTCCTAATGGATTACTTTTGAAGTGTTGATTTTGACCAAGCTTGATGATCTAGAGGAAGTAAATATCGTAACAAGGTTTTCGTAGGTGAGCTTCTTGGCAGAATGCTGAGCTTTGTAAACTAAGACAGCTATGCAGAAGAGCTTAGAAATAATTTACAAATTCATTACCAAAGGAGGCGCAACGCTCATGAGGAAGCAGAGTTTCTCTATGAGTCTATCAGTCTTAGCTCATTTCTTCTCCAAACAGTTGATAGTACTGTCGATCACTATATCAGGGTTGTTATTTTAAGTGTATATCTGCTACATGAAATGCAACAATGTAGTGGTAAGTCCACTACAATCCTGTTACATGATGCTGTGTACAACATTGAAAAAGCTTTCTCACAAAAGCAGTTTCGCTTGGGAGTTTTCCTAGATATTGAAGGTGCCTTCGGTAACATGTCTTTCCGCTTTCTGATTTCAGCTGTTTATCTGTAATAATCGAGAATTGATGACTCCACCGGTAAACGACTTTCATAGTTAAAAACGATGCAACTAAACAAACTTTCAACACAAATTGTACATTGCTTTGCTCGCTTTCTGGCTTGTAGTATCGTCTTGTTGAAAAACAAATATTGTTTAGACCACTTATTAAGTATTTCTAATAACAGTAAGGCAGTGGACAATCTCGCGAATTATTTTAACTTTTAGTTTTAGACAGTCGAACAGTTGTGATGTGATGATGATGATGATGATGATGATGATGATGATGATGATGATGATAGTGATGGTCCCGTCTAACACCGCTACAAAGATGAGTTAGCCAATTGTCGTTTGTCGCCTTGCTACGATGGTTATTTTTGGCAGTACGGTAGTTAGTTTCTACTATTAAAAAAAAAATCTTGCAAAACAATTTTAATTTTGAATGTTCAGCAAAAATTACTTCTTTTATACTTACAGTAAAAGAAAATACCCCAATTCAATACATTGTCAAACTCAAAGTTTTTAAGTTCTTTGTATTGCAATCAATATACCAATTGTTATCATTTCATTTTTAGTGCAAAATATTTTCTAATAACTTTCCATCTGTCAAACTTTGAATCGGGTGGTAGTTTTAGTTAAACTTGACTAATCGATAAAAATAATTCAAACTTTAAGCAAAGGTTCAAGTCATTCGCAAAATGGTTCACAGCCTAACTTTATAAATTACCCCTGATTGTCTCGACAGGTATGAAGATGAACGGGTTAAACACCGACTGAAACATTTAATTTAAGCAAACTGGACAGGATACTATTGTTTGTTGTCTGCTACAAGACTAGTGCTAAAAAAAAGGTCTGAACAACGTCTCGTTTGTGGGCTTAGTACTGTCACAATATTCACGAATGGTTACCCCAACTGATTGATTACATTTATTAATAACACAAATTCGAAGTGCTCTCGTCCTTGATTAAAACTTAACTGGATATTTTATTTCAATTGTGTTCCTGAATTTCTTCAGGGAAACTCTAAAAGTCAATGTTAACTATCAGTGAATAAAATCATGATGAAACTATTTGTAAATAAAAATTGATTTAAAAAAATTTAATCATGTTTTGTGAAAACGAAAAGTCTACGTAAACATTCCAAGATGGGATGGGGAGGGGACAAGTCAACGAAAGTCTACGAGGGGGAAAGGGGGAGAAGGTAAAAAAGTTCCCCTGCTTTTCGTGGTTTATGAACGGTCTCTGTCGTGAAATTAAACTAGAGCAATTTCTAGTGCTGTGTTCCAAGCAGAAATCGACACGATTCTGTATGGAATACAATCGGCACTTCAGCAGAGAATCTGTGGTAAACGAATTTATTTTTGTTACGACAGTCAGGCATTCTTGTATTACTGGAAATGAATGGGCTGATGAGGTGGGATAGAACTGGTGCAACGAATAATATCGTTGATCCTGAACCAGCTTTACTAATGTCAACTAGTTAAAAACATGCCAGCTGCTGGTGCAGCTTTAAAACTTGCGAAACTTACTGAATTTTCCAAGCAAGATTGCAGTATTCGAGTGAGAGTTCTGACTGTACATTGCAAACTCAACTACCACACGGCTACTGTTCAGCGCGCAGAATATTATTCGTGTGTGTCGTATTGATGAAACTACGTATCCGGGATTTTGGTTCTCCATACATGGTTGAGTCTGTGTATGGGGAGCTAAAATTAAAGAATATTCTACTGTTTCTTACCAAATGTGGTAAGGCGCTATAGTCAGAGGGGTTTATCTTTCCTCCTGGAGTGAATGAATCCTTTCGGTATTGATATTGAATCTACCTTATTCCGTGTGCTGAAATTTACCATAATCAGCGAACCTTGTTTCAAGTTCAGCTAGGATGTGTCCTTTACTTCCATATTGGGTGGTAATCCCGTAGAACGGCTCTGGTGGTAGAAAATTGTTCCATGGAGTCTTGTTGCTCGATGGTGCTGCACTAAGTTGGAGGTTAACCCCTTATTGACCTAAATTTCACCACAAAAAAAAAGAATCAAAAAGTATAACAAACTACCCAGAGTTAAAGTCCGTTGAACTCGATTATCCGATTCAGAGATATTGGCCTCTGGTCGACACACTGGTCATTTACGTTGTTGCTTTCAAGAGGGCATTGCGATTAATTACGAACAGTGTTGTTGATTCACACTTACAAATCAGTTGCTTATCGCACTGTAGCGATGTTCAGTTCTGAAAACCTATGACATAAACTGGAACTTATAGCACATGGTGTATTTTTTGGTTCAGTGTATAACGAGTCCATAGAAATTACATTTTTCGCTCTAAAAATATTCGCCTATAAATTGTGTAAATCAATATCAATCCTTCTGACATTTATTTCGCTAAGTGCTCTATGTGCATCCAAAGTCGGTGGCATAACGCTTTCGTCATACTAACAGTTCGGCTGAAAAGTTCGTATCGTTTAATAGAAACACACATTTTTTAGCCACAATTCGTTTTTATTATTCAACATAATTGCCATCAGAGGCGATACAGCGATTGTAGCGATCTTCCAACTTTTCGATACCATTTTTGTAGTACGATTTGTCCTTTGCCTCAAAATAGGCCTCAGTTTCAGCGATTACCTCTTCATTGCTTCTAAATTTTTTACCAGCGAGCATTCTCTTGAGGTCTGAGAACAGGAAAAGTCACTGGGGGCCAAATCTGGAGAATACGGTGGATGAGGGAGCAATTCGAAGCCCAATTCTTTCAATTTCAGCATGGTTTTCATCGACTTGTGACACGGTGCATTGTCTTGATGAAACAAAACTTTTTTCTTCTTCAAATGAGGGCGTTTTTTTGAAATTTCGTCCTACAAACGCTCTAATAACGCTATATAATAGTCACTATTGATGGTTTTTCCCTTTTCAAGGTAGTCGATGAAAATTATACCATGCGAATCCCAAAATACAGAAGCCATAACCTTACCGGCCGATTGTTGAGTCTTTCCACGCTTTGGGTTCGGTTCATCGCGTGCAGTCCACTCAGCTGACTGTCGATTGGACTCCGCAGTGAAATGATGGAGCCATGTTTCGTCCATTGTTATATATCGACGAAAAAAATCGGTTTTATTTCGATATAACAGCTCCAAACATTGCTCAGAATCATCAATTCGTTGTTGTTTTTGATCGATTGTGAGCTCACGCGGCACCCGTTTTGCACAAAGCTTTCTCATATCCAAATATTCGTGAATAATATGTCCAACACGTTCCTTTGATATCTTTAGGGTATCAGCTATCTCGATCAACTTCACTTTACGGTCATTGAAAATCATTTTGTGGATTTTTTCTCACGTTTTCATCGGTAACAGCTTCTTATGGACGTCCACTGCGTTAATCGTCTTCGGTGCTAATATGACCAGTACGAAATTTTGCAAACCACTTACGAATTGTTGCTTCGCCCGGTGCAGAGTCTGGATAACACTCATCAAGCCATTTTTTGGTATCGGCGGCACTTTTTTTCATCAAAAAGTAGTGTTTCATCAACACACGAAATTCTTTTTTTCCATTTTTTTCACAATAACAAAAATAGCTTCACTCAAAATGCAATATCTCACAAACTAATAATCAGACAACTGTCAAATTTATACACGTATCTTTTGAAGGTTGGTACTAACTGAAAATGGTATGGATTTTTTTCTAGTGGCGCCCTCTCATAGAAACGATATGAAATTTTCAGCCGATCTGTTATACGCATAGTGCGCCGTTATTAGTAGAAAATATTTTTTGGGGAAGACAATAAGCTGCTTTTTGTGCTATTCAGTTCCTAGACGGGAGCATTCAGAGTACTCACCATCTCTCACGCATCTGTCATTGCACTACCAGTAGCTCCATAATGACAAGAAGCAAATGCGATGCCGATGTTTGTTTTGGTTCTTCTAGCTTGCGAGACACCAAAATAGTTTGTCGGTGTTGTTCCAAAAATTTTCACGTTAAGTGCGCTAATTTGAATAACTCGCAAGTAAAATCTTTCCACGAGTGTCCGGGAGTATACTGGCTGTGCTTCCAGTCCCACGAATTATCAAATCGCAACGAGTCCACCGATTATTGTCCAGGGAGCCACCTCAGCTTTTAAGTTGATTGGCTCTTTAACGGATACTATGCAATTTTTCTGTCGCATGTATTCAACAATTTGTACTAGTACCAGCTGCAACCATCGTTCTGGATCACAGGATCTAGCCGAACGTTCTGTCAACGATGGTACACGTTTCTTTGAAAAATTTGACGACCTTCATCTCGATCTCACAAACCTCTTCGAATCAATACTTGAGGACAACAACAAACGGCCGCGGACCAGCAGCACTAGTAGACCATCGTAAGCGCAACCTGATAAAATTCCGAGAGTTGACGTTCTAGTACGTATTCAATCTTCTTCGAATCCTATAGTTCCGCTCATTCCAGACACAAACAAAACCGAAAATCCGACAAATACTACCTCTGCTCAATCACCGTCGCTCATAACCACCACCAATACTTGCACTGCCGATACCGCTACACCGCTACTGCAAAATGCTACAGCTTCAACACTGGCACTTTCTGTTATCGGTACCAACAACGTAAGCATTCCACCACCGATATTCTCCACAAGCCACAACAACATTGGCACTACGCAATCAGAGTCTAGAACAACCAACATTCTGCAACCGTTACCTAAACGAATTAACAAAAACAGGCAAGGCAATAGCATTTCAGTTCTGTCAAATGTGCCTTATGTAGGGCCTAGTAATCATAGAATTTTTACTACTCATTCTACAAACATCGAACCAAGCAGTCAGGAAGCTCCTCTATTAGTTGCACCTCCAGCACAGCAAGCACAAGATAGTAGTAACTGGTACTATATAACAAGATTTTTACCTAACGAAACAGTACAAAATATTATACACTATGTTCAAACCAGACTTAGGTGTGACAGTAGTCTAATCGAATGCTTGAAACTCGTCAACCAGAGTATCGATCGACCGCTCTCATTCATATCGTTTAAGCTGTGGGTCCCTAGCGATTTCGAAAATTTAATAACTGCTCTGGACTTCCGGCCATCCGGTGTGTCTATTGATCCGTTTTTAGAGCAGGCACCTTTACGCAGACCGAGTGCATCACGACCTCCACCACGACAACAAAATGTATACAACTAAACTCAAGTACAATCTCCTCGATCATTCCCAATCATTTCCCAATCGATCCGTCGTCCCTACCCTCGCTCACCGGTGCAGTACCCGCCAATTCCTTATCAGTATCCAACACGACAAAGCCAAACACTTGCTTAGGAATCTACTACCAAAATATCGGAGGAATGAATAGCTGGCTTGATCAATACTGCCTAGCTTGCGCTGATCGTGCCTATGACATATATATATGCTCATCGAAACCTGGCTGAACAGTAGCACACTATCAAAGCAAATTTATGGAAATGCGTATTCGGTATACAGGCAAGATCGGAACGAACTGAATAGCTTAAAAAAAGCGGCGACGGAACTCTGTTGGCCTGTTGCTCAAATTTTCATTCTCGTTTGCTACATCTTCAAAATTTCTTAAACCTATGCAATCAACTCAAAATAGCCATTAACACAGCACATGAAGAATATAACCGCAAAATTGAAAACGAAATAAAGACTTGTCCTAAGAACTTTTTTAATTACACAAAAACTAAACTAAAGAGCAACAATTTTCCATCTCAAATGCACATCGACGACCATGTAGGGAAAAATATAGGGTGATTTTTTAAGAGCTTGAGAACTTTTTTAAACAATAAAACGCATAAAATTTGCAAAATCTCATCGGTTCTTTATTTTAAACGTTAGATTGGTACATGACATTTACTTTTTGAAGATAATTTCATTTAAATGTTGACCGCGGCTGCGTCTTAGGTGGTCCATTCGGAAAGTCCAATTTTGGGCAACTTTTTCGAGCATTTCGGCCGGAATAGCCCGAATTTCTTCGGAAATGTTGTCTTCCAAAGCTGGAATAGTTACTGGCTTATTTCTGTAGACTTAAGACTTGACGTAGCCCCACAAAAAATAGTCTAAAGGCGTCAAATCGCATGATCTTGGTGGCCAACTTACCGGTCCATTTCTTGAGATGAATTGTTCTCCGAAGTTTTCCCTCAAAATGGCCATAGAATCGCGAGCTGTGTGGCATGTAGCGCCATCTTGTTGAAACCACATGTCAACCAAGTTCAGTTCTTCCATTTTTGGCAACAAAAAGTTTGTTAGCATCGAACGATAGCGATCGCCATTCACTGTAACGTTGCGTCCAACAGCATCTTTGAAAAAATACGGTCCAATGATTCCACCAGCGTACAAACCACACCAAACAGTGCATTTTTCGGGATGCATGGGCAGTTCTTGAACGGCTTCTGGTTGCTCTTCACTCCAAATGCGGCAATTTTGCTTATTTACGTAGCCATTCAACCAGAAATGAGCCTCATCGCTGAACAAAATTTGTCGATAAAAAAGCGGACTTTCCGAATGGACCACCTAAGACGCAGCCGCGGTCAACATTTAAATGAAATTATCTTCAAAAAGTAAATGTCATGTACCAATCTAACGTTTAAAATAAAGAACCGATGAGATTTTGCAAATTTTATGCGTTTTATTGTTTAAAAAAGTTCTCAAGCTCTTAAAAAATCACCCTGTAGTACAGAACACGACATTTCGACAGCACTGAAAAACTTAAACGCCTCAAAAGGGCCTGGACCTGAGAACATACCACTAATATTTTTAAAAAATCTTGCGGAAGAACTTACACTACCACTACAACTACATTTTAACTTATCACTTAATAAATGTACTTTTCCTAAAGCATGGAAATCTTCCTTTCTTGTACCAATATTTAAATCTGGTGCATTATTTGAAAAAATTGTACACGAAAAACTTTTTCATCAACTTAAAAATGTAATAACAAACAAACGACATGGCTTCTTTAAAGGCCGCTCGACTACAAAAAATCTCTTAGAATTTATGACATTCACTCTGAATGCAATGGACGCCGGCAACTACGTAGAAACTCTTTACGTTGACTTTTGCAAAGCCTTCGACCGTATTGACATACCATTATTTCTACACAAACTACAAAAATATGGCATAAAACATACTCTTCTGGAATGGCTCAAATCACACTTAACGAATCGTGTACAGGTAGTCCGCTTCCAAAATATTCTGTCTGAACCAATTAATGTAACCTCGGGATTCTCACTTAGAGCTTCTCCTTTTCATTTTACATATAAACGACATTTCCTTTATACTCAAAAATCTGAAAGACGACATGAAACTCTTCATGGAAATTAAAAATATCAACGACGCTGTAATATTCCAGAACGAGATCAATCTATTCCTCATTTAGTGCTGCAAAAGTCTACTCCAACTCAATGTAAAAAAATGTAACTCAAGTAGGAAACATGAAACCATATCTATAAACATACATCTAGGAAATCAACTTGTAGAAAAATGTAAAATTGTACGAGATATAGGCCTAATCTTAGACTCCAAGCTCACTTTTGTGGAACACTACAATACCATAATCAATAAAGCAAATGGCATGCTGGGCTTTATTAAACGCTTCAATCATAACTTTCAGGACTCATACAGAATCAAATTATTATACACTACATATGTCAGACCTACTACTCCCGCCAGAACTTCAAGTCTCATTGTATGTGTCGAATGCATGCAACCTAAACCATTCGTAAATAACGATACTGAATTCACTCTAGTTTGATAAAATAAGAGTTTGCAGCGGAACGAAAGCAAACGCATCCACATTTCATCACAGAAAGTAACAGATCGGCTGAAAAGTTCGTATCGTTTCTATGAGAGGGCGCCACTAGAGTTAAATCCATACCATTTTCAGTTAGTACCAACCTTCAAAAGATACGTGTATAAATTTGACAGCTGTCTGATTATTAGTTTGTGAGATATTGCATTTTGAGTGAAGCTACTTTTGTTATTGTGAAAAAAATGGAAAAAAAGGAATTTCGTGTGTTGATGAAACACTACTTTTAGATGAAAAAAAGTGCCGCCGATACCAAAAACTGGCTTGATGAGTGTTATCCAGACTCTGCACCGGGAGAAGCAACAATTCGTAAGTGGTTTGCAAAATTTCGTACTGGTCATATGAGCACCGAAGACGATTGACGCAGTGGACGTCCAAAAGAGGCTGTTACCGATGAAAACGTGAAAAAATCCACAAAATGATTTTCAATGACCGTAAAGTGAAGTTGATCGAGATAGCTGACACCCTAAAGATATCAAAGGAACGTGTTGGACATATTATTCACGAATATTTGGATATGAGAAAGCTTCGTGCAAAACGGGTGTCGAGTGAGTTCACAATCGATCAAAAACAACAACGAATTGATGGTTCTGAGCAGTGTTTGGAGCTGTTATATCGAAATAAAACCGATTTTTTTCGTCGATATATAACAATGGACGAAACATGGCTCCATCACTTCACTGCGGAGTCCAATCGACAGTCAGCTGAGGACTGCACGCGATGAACCGAACCCAAAGCGTGGAAAGACTCAACAATCGGCCGGTATGGTTATGGCTTCTGTATTTTGGGATTCGCATGGTATAATTTTCATCGACTACCTTGAAAAGGGAAAAACCATCAACAGTGACTATTATATAGCGTTATTAGAGCGTTTGAAGGACGAAATTAAAAAAACGGCCTCATTTGAAGAAGAAAAAAGTTTTGTTTCATCAAGACAATGCACCGTGTCACAAGTCGATGAAAACCATGCTGAAATTGAACGTATTGGGCTTCGAATTGCTCCCTCATCCACCGTATTCTCCAGATTTGGCCCCCAGTGACTTTTTCCTGTTCTCAGACCTCAAGAGAATGCTCGCTGGTAAAAAAATTAGAAGCAATGAAGAGGTAATCACTGAAACTAATCATAACTAATCGGCAAAGGACAAATCGTACTACAAAAAAGGTATAGAAAAATAGGAAGATCGCTATAATCGCTTTATGTCCTCTGATGGCAAATATGTTGAATAATAAAAACTAATTGTGGCAAAAAAATGTGTGTTTCTATTAAACGATACGAACTTTTCAGCCGAACTGTTATTGTTGTCTGATACAATTTTATTCGGGATGAGCATCCCACCAAGATCCTGTTATTGTTCGAAGAAAATTTACTCTTTGTTGACATTTCGTTATCACATATTGAATGTGTCCTCCCCACATACATTTGGAATCAAACCATATACCAGGGTATTAGAAAGTTAAATCTGCGCGATTATTTTCATTATTTATTTTCACCAGCTTCATATCTTAAGGTGAGCGGGATCATACTTTTTTAAAAAGTCGAGCGGCTCTATTTCCTCTGCGGTGAATTCGATACCCAATTGAACAGCACAAACAGACAAGTTTTCTAAAGTATCTTCCAATGGTTTTAACAGATTACCAGCTTAGGGTCCAGTAACCTAAACCACGCCATCATGTGTCATTTGTCTCAGTGAGCATGGGGTTACTAAGAAGCTATTATTGTCGTTCACAAAAAAGTTGTGGAGGAGCGGAAGACCCATGTAACTAATTCTGAATGTTACCAGTTCGCCATGTGAAAAATAAATGCGTTTCTCTGACAAAAGGTTGTGCAAATAATTTTTTATAACCGCTGGAAATCCATGCTGGTGGAGCTTGTCTGAAAGAACATCAATGAAAACTGAATCAAATGCTGCTTTAATGTATAAAAACAGATGCCTCTGCAAGGATAATTTTTTTAAATATTACCATTTAATTCCGTTATAAGTATATCACGTCACTATACAAATTCACTATGTATCTCACGACACTATAAATCTTGTATAATAAACGTCACATCACATATGCACA